>NW_006409018.1:152182-161025 GCF_000296735.1 Chrysochloris asiatica | reverse complement strand
AGTCCAGATATATACAAGCAAATTAAATTTGGTAGGTATTTAACTCCTTTATGTACCAAGGGGAGTCCTGGTGTGATGCTATAGCATAAGCATTGGATTACAAGGTCGGTTTGAAATGCGAGGTCAGCTGTTCAAACTCACCAGCCACTCCTCAGAAACCCAAATCCCAGTGTCACTGTGATTTGTAATAACAACAACACAGAGTCCCTGGTTGGTACAAATTGTTAAATGCTTTTCATGGATTGAATTCTGTCACCTTCTCTTCCCACCAGCAAAATAATTGATGTATTTGAGTTATGGTGTTGGAGGAAAATATTAAAAGTACCATCGACTGCCAAAAGAACAAACAGATCCGTGTCGGAAGACGTACAGTCAGAATGTTCCTTGGAAGCCAGGATGGCCAAACTTTATCTCTCTTACTTTGGACGTATCAGAAAGGACCAATCCCTAGAGAAAGGTAGCATGCTTGGTAAAGTGGAGGGTCAGAGAAAAAAAAGAGGAAGACCCTCAACGAGATGGATTGGCAGAGTGGCAGCAGCAATGATTGTGAGGTCGGCTCAGGACCGGGCAAGTCTTCCTTCTGTTTTGTGTAAGGATGTTATGAGTTGGTACTGACTCGCTGGTACGTAACAACAACAACCCAGCAAAATGTTTGTCAGTGTGTTGGACTGTGTTTCTCAATGTTGAGTTACTTATCTAAGGATGCAGTACGGCAGTCAAAGGATGTTCCCCAATGATATGGGCACCCAGGCACTTTGTTGTAAGGGAATCAGCATGGGACAAAACACCTGAATCCTTTCACAGCCCTGATCCAATGTAATTGGGTTATCCCTGGGGTGGGGACTGCACATCTTTTATCTTATAAGAGATCAAAGCAGAGAGAAGTGAACAGAGACAGAGAGAAAGGGATCTCCTACCACCAAATAAAAAGATCTGGGGACAGAGCTTGTCCTTTGGACTTGGGGTCCCTGTGCTGAGAGTCTCCTAGACTAGGAAGATTGAAGTCAAGACCCATGGAGACCTCCAAGGAATCCAAACTCTCTGAAAGGAGCCAACACAGAGAGAAACCTTTCCCCTAGAACGAACACCTCGAATTCAGACTTCTCGCCTCCTCAACCTTGAGAAAACACATTTCTGTTTGTTAAAGGCATTCACTGGTGGTATTTCTGTTCTAGAAACAGCAGCAAACTAACACAACACAAGTAGATGAAAGTTTGGAGGTTCGACCCCACCCAGGGGTGCTTCAGAAAATAGCCTGTCAATCTGTTTCAGAAAAGCCCAGCCCTGAATACCCTATAGGGCAGTTTTACTTTGCACGCATGGGTACACTGAATTGTAATCAACTCAGCGTTAAGTAACCACCAAAATACCCTACCGACATCAGCCTACATAGGTAAGTCTCCATAGATACCAGGCATGCTATATAACTTGGGACACTAGCCATGTGTAGGGACCTGACCCACACATAGAGGGTCACACAGTTATATGTACAACGTGTAATTGAGGAATGAAGACAATTACATAACTTGTAGGATCAGCACTGGACTTTGAACCATGAGGTCGGTGGTTCGAGTCCACCAGCTGTCTTAAGGGAAAACAATGAGGTTTTCTGCTCCAGCGAGGATTCCCAGCCTCTGAAAGCCTATACTGCTATACTGCTCTGTTATGTGTCAGAACCGAGTTGATGGCATGTAGCTAGAACAACACAATTGTTATGAAAGTGAACAACGTCATCTGGGAGATTTGCTGTGGTTATAGCTGTCTTCTCAATGTTGAGTCCTAGCAACCTCTTAGGGCAGAATAGAGCTGCCCCCGAGGGGATTCAGTCCAAGTCTTTACAGGAACACACTTGTTGTTAAGTGCTGTCGAGTCAGTTCCGACCCATAGCGATCCTGTCTGGTTCAGCTAGTGAGTTTGAACCACCAACCGTGAAGTTCAGACGGCTTTGCAGTCTGGCGCATTAGCCCACAGCGCCACACCAGGACTCCCAGGAACACAATACTAGATCTTTTTCTCTCAGAGCAAATGGGTGGGTTCGAATCGCTACCATTCGGTCAGCAGCCAGTGGAGTTCTTTTAGAGTGTTTTTAACCATTATGCCCAGGTCTGTCTTAAAGTCGAGAGTATCTTTCTCCTCAAAACAAGGGGACCACTAGCTGCAAAAATGTATTTGCAAATTTACAAAATAAGTCCTTTTGTCCTTTATTATGCATACGTATTTGCATAATAAAGCGGCCAGCAGTAGCCAAACAGAAAAATCCCAGGATTAGACAGTCTGCCAACAAGCAGAAAGAAAGAGAAGAAGGACGGCCTCTGTCTGTCTTTTCCTGCAGCTGTAGGTATCATGCCTAGATCCCCCAATGCTCGTTTTAATGCACGGCACATTTTACAAGCCCTAAATCTCACTGAGGTTTCGTAGGCGCAATTACATTTGGAGGAAGAGGCCTGCTGCATACAGAATGTTCTGTTCTGAACAGAATGTTAAATGAGAACACGTTCCAGAGACCCGTGACGTTAAACACGGTCCATTACCAGAGGGTCCCTTTTGAATCCATTCTATCTTCCTGATGTTTAGCGCCCCCTGCCTGCTCCTACCCACCTTGAGCCTCGCTTGCAGACCAATGGGGTCTTAAGAGATCTGTGCAGTCAGGTTTGCACTCTGACAATGTGATGGAGCACACTGGCTTTAACGTGATCTGAGTGAATTAATCCAGCCTGAAAAACACTGCGGGATACTAAAAGCATTTCATCAGGATGAAAAAAGATAAGAAGCTAATTTTATCTCAATACCATTTCAGATATAGTACTATAAAGTGCTTTTATAGAGCATTCACTGACGAATGCAAAGCAAGTGTGAGGTTGGGGGTTTCAGGGGATGGGGTAACCTTGCCTCCCAGGAATGTGTACGTCTGCAGTGCAAGTTAGGATCATTGAACAGCGTGGTGGTGGTGGTGGTATGCAGACAAAATTTGTCTTATGCAATATGTCATCTGATTTCTTGATTGCTGCTTCCCTGAGTGTTGATGGTTGATCTGAGAAAAATAAAGTCTTTGACAACGTCAATCTTTTCTCCATTTATATGGATATTGTTTATTGGTCCAGTGGTGAGGATTTTTGTTTTCTTTACACTGAGAAGCAATCCATACTGAAGGCTGTGCTCTTTGATCTTCATCAGTGAATATTTTAAGTCTTCTTCACTTTCAACAAGCAAGGCTGTACCATCTGCATCTCGCAGGCTGTTAATGAGTCTTCCTCCAATCCTGGTGCCATGTTCTTTTTCATATAATCCAGTTTCTCGAATTATGTGCTCAGCATACAGGTTGAATACGTAAGGTGAAAGAATACAACCGTGTCGCACACCTTTGCTAATTTTAAACCTTTCGAACTGCTGACCTTGTAGTTCGCAGCCCAATTCGTAAACATTATGCTACCATAGCTTCTCAAAAGTATCCTAGAGGAAATTGATAACAGTTGAGAATCTGTCAGCACCGGTATCAATCACTTCATGTCAAAGGTATCCAAGGAATAACGATGGAAACTTTTTGCATTTTGCAAGGATTTCTTATTTATTAATCAAAAAACAATATAAATCAAAGTTCACCAGCTGCTCCTTGGAAACTCTATACAGGGTTGTTATGGGTCAGGACCTACTCGACGGCACTTAATAACAACAACAACATGTAAGGAAACTTCAAAAGTTGGTGGGGAAATTCCGTTATCATATATATATAGCGGAGTGGTTACGAATCGAGCTGCGAACCTAGAGGTCAGCAGTTTGAAACTAGCAGCTGTTCCACGGGAGAAAGATGAGGCTTTCTGCTCCCGTAAACATTTACAGCCTGAAAACCCTGTATAGGGTCACTATGGGTCAGAACCGACTGGACGGCACTTAACAACACATATATATATATACATACACATATACATAAGTTTTTATTGTGAATTGAGTGATAGTTTACATGGGAGAATGTCAGTTTTATACTCATTGTTTCATTGCAATGATTATAATCTCCTCCACATCATTGTTCAACAGTATTTGTTTCTATTCCATCTTTTTTTTGGATGTACACAAAAAAACTCAGGAATATATAATCATTTAAACCACCAAAGGCCACATTCTGCAAGCCTGCCTCCTGGCCACCAGCTCTCAGTCCCTCTCTTCCCATGAATCTAGAGTCTTCAGCTGCTCCCTCTCTCCATGTCCTCATCTCTGCTTCCATCTCTGGTGTTGCTGCTTCTCTGGATAGGGTCCCACATTCTGCTTGTGCTCTTTTAATTCCGTCTCTCCAACAACTTTTGAAACCCTGTTGCCATACCTATGTAGTGCTAATATAGCCAAAATACCCCAGGTAGATGACTTTCACAAACAAAATTGTATTTGTCACAGTTTAGGAGGATGGTTGTTGGCAGGTGCTATGCACAACAGAGGGAAACACTGCCCGACTCGGTCCTGCACCGCCCTCACAGTTGTAATGTGGTTGAGCATCAACACAACACACCCCACGGCACCCCCAAGACTTGCTTTGCAGGAAGAGAGGGTTGGGGAAAAAAGGAAAATGCATGACCTGGTAGGGAAGCACAGGTACCTTAGCTCCATGGATGGAGAGACCCAAGGCAGTTCAAAAGAGATCAGTTGCTATGTCATGGGAGAGGGTCTCAGAGGGGGCTGATGACGTTATCAAGGTTGTTGTTGTTAAGTGCCATCAAGTCGGTACTGACTCATAGTGACCCAATGCACAAGAGAATGAAACACTGCCCGATCCCAGGCCGACCTCATAAAAGTCAAGGTTAGGGAGAAACAAGTTCAGAACAGAGTATAGAATGTTAACAATAATGAGGGACTTTTTCTTTTTTTAACTTTTCCTTTAGATGTACTGAGAGAAAAGAGGGGAGGGGGGATTGTCAGGACAAAAGAACTCTCAGAAAAAGTCGGGACAAAGTGACAGTTACTGCATAAAGAGGTAAGTTCCACCAAAGTGAGGTGGAGAATTGTACTGGAGTTTGGATAAAGAGATGGGTTGAGACAGTAACATGCACCCTCCGGTCTTTATTCATTTATTATTCTTACAGTCGTGTGGAGCAGCGACATCTAAAATTAAGATATTCAGATCTAAAACTCTGTCAAACAATGAAGGGGAAAAAAAAGCTGTCGAATTGATTCAGACTCCTGGAGACCCTATAGGACAGTGTAGAATTGCTTCTAAGAATTTCTGAGATTGTAAATTTCTACAGAAGCAGACTGCCTCATTTCCTTCTGGCGGAGCGGCTGATGGGTTTGAAACCCTGACCTTGTGGTTACCAGGACACTGCTTAACCCACCATGCCACCAGAGGTCCATTGAATGCTTCTGGAGAAGGTTAAGGGAGAGCTCATTCACACTCTAATAATTTAAGGAATAATGTTTTAATTGTGATGCAGAAAAATGAAGCTATTGTTAGGTACCACTGAGTCGGTTCGGACTTGTAGAGACCTCATGCGTGAAAAATCAACCTGACCCATTGAAAATTCTAAGGATCACAAAGATCATCATCATAGCGACCCTTTAGAGGCTTTCCAAGGGCAGCTGGTAAGCTTGAACCACCAATCTTGTGATTGCATGGATCTACTGACCTACACACAATAGAGTCAGTTTACTCATTAGATCTCAAATGAGAAACCTGCAGATGAAACTAAGATGACCTTCTGGTCCTAAAAGGAGAACAGGGCATGGAGAATAGGACATGATTAGAATTGCAAAACTTTACTCACATTGGATGTCAAAGAGATTGTCCGATGATTTCTGCATTCTGTTGGGTCACCTCTCTCTGGAATGGGCACAAATATGGATCTCTTCCAATCAGTCGGCCAGATAGTTGTCTTTCAAATTTCTTGGCAGAGATGAGTGAGTGCCTCCTGTGCCACCTCAGTTTCTTGAAAGATTTGAATTTTGATTCCATCAATTCCTGGTGCCTTGTTCTTTGCCAATTCCTTCAATGCACCTTGGACTTCCTCCCTCAGTATTATTGGCTCTTGATCATATGCTACCTCTTGAAATGGTTGAACATTAACCAATTCCTTTTGGTATAGTGACTGTGTATTCTTTCCATTTTCTCTTGATGCTTTCTGCATCGTTCAATAATTTCCCCAGAGAATCGTTCAATAATGAAAGTTGAGGCTTGAATTTTTCCTTCAGTTCCCCGAGCTTGAGAAATACTGAGCGTATTCTTCCTTTTCGGTTTTCTGACTCCAGATTTTTGCAAATTTTGTTGTAATATTTAGCTTTATCCTCTCGTGCTGATATTTGAAATTTTCTGTTCAGCTCTTGGACCTCCTCATTTCGTCCATTTGCTTTAGCATCTCTACACTGGAGAGCAAGTTTCAGTGTCTCTTCTGACATCCATCTTGACCTTTTCCTTCTTTCTTGTCTTCTCAATGACTTTTTGCTTTCTTTATGTATGTTAAGAACATCAGGAACGATGTCCTCCCATAACTCTCGTGGTCTTTGGTCTTGAATATGTAATGTATCAAATCTGTTCTTCAGATGATCTCTAAATGCAGGTGGGATATATTCAACATCATATTTTGGCTCTTGTGGACTTGTTTTCATTTTCTTCAGCTTCAGTTTGAATTTGCTTATCAGTAATTGACGATCTGTTCCAGTGTGTCCCTGGCCTTGTTTTCACTAATTATATGGAGCAAAGATGTCAGCTTGAGGACTAAGGTGCACCTGACCCAAGCCATGGTATTTTCAATAACCTCATATGCATGTGAAAGCTGTACAGTGAATAAGGAAGACCATGGAAGAATTGATGCTTTTGAGTTATGGTGTTGGAGGAGAATATTGAAAGTGCCATGGGCTGCCAAAAGAAGTGCAACCAGAGTGCTCCTTGGAGGCCAAGATGGCCAAATGTTGTCCTCATACTTGGGACATATTGTCAGGAGGAACCAATCGCTGGAAAAGAATATCATGTTTAGTAAGGTGAAGGGTCAGAGAAAAAGAGGAAGACCCCCAATGAGATGGATTGGCTAAGTGGCAGCATCGATGGACTCAAGCGTGGCAACAGTAGTGAGGTTAGCCCAGGATTGGGCAGTGTTTCGTTCTGCTGTGCAAAAGGTCGCTATGGGTCGGTACTGATGCCATGGTACCTAACAACAACAACAACAACAGAATTGCAAGGTTGACAGTTCAAGCTTACCAGTCGCTCCTCGGAAACCCTACACCAGGTTGTTGTGGGTCAGAACCGACTCAACGGCACTTACCAACAACACCAAACCCACCCAGATAGTTATCTCAGGAATTAAGCAGCTGAGACCGGAAAGGTGGAATGTTTGAAGGAGTTTATTGATTTGTTTCCTTTTCCATAGAATGCTATCTTGATGTTAAGATAGATTACGTGTACATCCAAATGTAATTCACCCTATATAATGTGCCTGCTTTTCCTAATGGACAGGACGGGCTTGAGAAATTATTCCCATGTCCTCCAGACTGCTGGCTTTCTGTTAATGAAGCTTGGATCGCATCTCTCTCCGTCTCTGTGAGACAGAGACAGGTGGCAAACTCTCATTTTGGTTTGGCAACACATGTAACAGAATGTCATACTGTCTGGTCCTGCACCACTCTCGCAATTGTTACGCTCGAGTCCATCCATTGGGGGGGTCTTCCTCTTTTTCACTGACCCTCCACTTGACCAAGAAGGACATCATTCTCCAAGGATCGGTAGGTACCTCATGAACTTGAATCCACCATCAGCTCCGAGGAAGAAAGATTTGGCTGTCTGCTTCTGTATAGATTGTCAGCCTATGGGGACAGTCCTACTTTGTCCTTTAGGGTGGTTCTGACTCAGAATGAAAGTGACAGCGTGCTGGAGGTGATAGATAAAACAGATTAAAAGCAGATATCGATTTATGAAGATTGTCCATGTGTGGTTTAATCACATGTCTTGTTGTTTTTCTAAACGCAAACTGTTTTGGGGGGATTTTACACGTCTCACCTCTGCAAAAGAAAGAGAGAAAAAAACAAAACAAAACAGGAGCAAGCCAGAATTGAGAAGATATTAAAATCAGAATACTGAATGTTGCCCTCTCGCTCTCTCTGTCTCTTTTTTTTTTTTCATTCCCAGTCAAAGAAAATTGTTCTTGGCAGCCACCCGAAGCCGTAAACAAAACTCATTAGCACTCCCAGCTTTTGCTGAGAATGGACAGCGATTGTTCCTTATGATCCGAATGACCGATGAGGGGAGGACTTGGGTCGCTAGGGCTCTGAGACGCCGCCTCTAATTTCTCCTTTTCTTTTCTCCTTCAGTAGAAAGACGGTCAGGCTCTTTATCTCCTCTCATCATCTGCACGACATGCTACAGAAAGGGATGTCTGCTTCACCTTGTTTTCCGTTTTCTCAAAGGTCAAACCATTCACCAGCTTGGACGTGGAGTCAGGCGGGAGATTCTTGTCACGGGAACAATAAATGACACAAGCATGCGCAAGAGAAATATTCAGAGCATGTCGGAAACGTCAGAAGTTATAGAAAGGGGAGTAAAACTCCTAATGCTGTTATTTTTGTTATTAATTGCCACAGTAGATTCTGACTCTTATGTGCCAGCGTAGAACTGTGATCCGAAGGCTTTTTAGTGGCTGATTCTTCTACAAGCGATTGCCAGGTCTTTCTTCTGCGGTACCTCTGGGTGGACTGATACCTCCAATCATTTTGTTAACAATTGACTGTACTAAGTGTTGGCCATATGTCAGGGATGGCATTCATTACACTGGGGTGGGGTGGGGGTGGGGGAGGAAAAAGAACAAACCAACCATTTGCCATAAGGTTGAATCAGACTCATGGTGACCCCATTTGTGTCTGAATAGAACTGTGCT
>NW_006409018.1:149651-150897 GCF_000296735.1 Chrysochloris asiatica | reverse complement strand
GCAGTCCATGGTATTTTTATTTTCTCCTCCAAAACCGTAATTCAAATGCATCCATTCCCCTACAGTCTTCTTATGCATTATGCCCAACTTTCACATGCGTTATGAAAATACCGTGGCTTCGCTCAGGCATACCTAAGTCCTCAAACTGACATCTTTGTTCTTCAATACTTTAAAGATGTCTTGTGCAGCAGATTTAACCAATGCAACATGTCATCTGATTTCTTGACTGCTGATTCTATGAGTCTTTGTTAGTGGATCCAAGCCAAATGAAGTCTTGGAAAACTTCAATCTTTTCTCCATGTAGCATAATGTGATTTGTTGAACCCATGGTGAGAATTTTTGCATAAATAAAATGAGATTACTAATAGAATCCATCCACAAACCTATTCTAAGTATTAATGAATTCAGATAGATAGAAAACATGTTGTTGTATGCCATCAAGTCTGTTCTGACTCATAGCGACCCTGTATAGGGTTTCTGAGACCGCAACCCTATATGGGAGCAGAAAACATCATTTTTCTCCAAGACTCCTAAATTGAGAGCAAACCCATGTGTGACAGTAAATGTTCAATAAATGTTAAGTGTTCTGGATCAAACTGTGCTTATCTTACACCATCACACCAGGAAGTATTCAGAGTGTATATTCCAGCCAACCAGTGACCCAATGCAATCCTAGAAAAGAAAGTTAAGGTGGTGGAAATGGTGAGCATGCTTACCTGCTAACTGAAAGGTTCTGGTACATCCAGAATTACCTTGGAAGAAAGGCTTGGCAACCTATTTTTGGAAAATCATCCACTGAGAACCCTGTGGAGCACAGTTCTACTCTGACACACATGGGGACCATGAGTGGGATCTACTTATGAAAAGTCATCCACTGAGAACCCTGTAGGGGACAGTCTACTGAAACTCAGTTGTTGGAGAAGGACATTGTGCTCAGTAAAGTGGAGGGTCAGAGAGAAAGAGGGAGACCCCCAACAAGATGGAGGGACACAGTGCAGCAGCAATGGGCTGAGGCGTAGCGGCGATTGTGAGGACCGTGCATGTGAGTCAGAACTGACCTATTGGCACGTAACAACAACAAACATTTTAAATAACTAAAATAATGGTGGTTAAAATAGTCAGCTCATAACCAGAAAGTAAGAGGCTCTGGCCCACCCAGTGTGGCCTTGGAAGAAAGACTGGTTTTAACCTTATGAAAAATCATCCACTGAGAACCCTGTGGGCACAGTTCTACTCTGACACACAC
>NW_006409018.1:132356-148349 GCF_000296735.1 Chrysochloris asiatica | reverse complement strand
GCACAGTTCTACTCTGACACACACAGGGGCACCATGAGTGGGATCTACTTATGAAAAGTCATCCACTGAGAACCCTGTAGGGGACAGTCTACTGAAACTCAGTTGTTGGTGCCATGAGTCAGAGGCAATGGACCTCAAGCAGTTAACTCGTTAACCCTAAAGTTAGAAAAACAGAGCAAGCCAAGGGAAGCTTACGTAACTTTTATAAAACCTGCAACTTCAGTTTGATCAGTCATTTTCAGTTCAGACCAGCTTATCCGTGACCTAACATGTTAGATCTGTTTCTTGATGATCCCAGTATGTGTTCTGCTGATCAGAAGTAGTACAGTATCTTCTTATTGGCCACGGAGTTGCCATTGGGTCACAGTGACCCCACGTACAACGGCATGAAACCTTGCCCGCCGTTCCCGAGTCCTGTACGTGATCACCAGTTTTCTTAGGTTCACTGTGGATCACTGTATATTCTGAACGCCAATGGTCTGTTGTGATCCACAGAGTTTCTATTGGCTGATCCTTCTTCCTAGTCTGTTTTAGCCAGGAAGTTGCGCTGAAAACCATCTACCACAAGTGACCCTGAAGGTATTTGAAATACTGATGACATAGTTTCTGGCACTGTATCAGACAATGTTCTGTTGTGAGCCACAGCGTTTATCACTGGCTGATTTTCAGATGTAGAGTGCCAGTCCTTTCTTGCTGATCTCTCTTAGTCTGAATGCTCCACTGAAACCTGTCTTCCATGGGTGACCCTCCAGGGATTTGAAATACTGATGACATAGTTTCCAGCACTCTATCAGGCAATGTTCTGTTGTGAGCTACAGCATTTATCATTGGCTGATTTTCCGATGTAGATTGCCAGTCTTTTCTTCCTAGTCTCACTTAGTCTGGAAGCTCAGCTGAAACCAGTTCATAATGGGTAACCCTTCTGGTAATTTGAAATACTGATGACATAGTTTTCAGTACTCTATCAGACAATGTTCTGTTGTGACCCATAGTGTTTATCACTGGATGATTTTCAGATGTATACTGCCAGTTCTTTCTTCCTAGTCTCTCTTAGTCTGGACACTCCACTGAAACCTGTCCACCTTGGCTGACTCTGCTGGTATTTGAAATTCTGATGGCATAGCTTCCAGCACTGCATCAGACATTGTTCTGTTGAGAGCTATGGGGTTTTCAGATTTGCTTTTGACTATAGATTGCCAAGCCTTTCTTCCTACTCTGTCTGTTAACACTTAAGCTACCCAAGTATAACAGAGTGACAGATCTGAGGTAACTTACGCACACACAGACACACATATGAAACAGCTTCAAAAAGTTGGTGGAAAATTTCCATTATCTTTCAATTCTATTTTTCCATGAACCTTTAGAGGATCCCTTGTGTATATCCCAATAAACCAATGGTGTCAACTCAATTCCAACTCCTTGCTTTTGTGAAAGACAGAGTAGAGCTGCCCCGTAGCGGCTGTATACCTTTATAGAAGCAGCCTGCCTCCGCTTTCTCCTACAGAGCAGCTGGTGGGTTTGAACCAGCAACCTTTTGTTCAACAGCCAAATGCTTAAGCCACCATACCACCAAGACTCCAGAAACACACACACACGTCCCACCATTGCAATAACAGAAAGCTACACTCAAATTCTGCTAATGTGATCTCTTCATTCAGCCTTTACCTCATAGGAGTGAGGGTCTCACATTATATGGTCGTGGTGTGGTGCTGTAGGATCAGCACTGGACTGCTAACTGCCAAGCCGATGGTTCAAAGCCACCAGCTGCTCCTCAGAAACCCCAGGAGTTGGAACCAACTCGACAGCACTTAACAACAACAATGTCAACAACATGACAAATGTATTTGAAAACTATTTAAGATAACCAAAATTTTAAGTCTAAGAATGCACAATGGTTTCCTAAGTAACATGTATGCAAAACATATCACTATTTTCCATTAAGACCACACTTCTTTTCTCATTCTTTAACTATCATTTAGAATGAGTGCATCTTGGGTATTAATTGTAAAATTGCTACAATTAAATGATTCTATCCCTTTAAAAGTCCTCATTTAGAGCTTGATCCACCTCAGCAGTTTGTGTTATTTAGCAATTCCTGGAGAATTAATGACTACAAATTGAATCTGGTTATTGCTATGCTCGGCAATGTTTTTGGTATGCATTTTCTAAATGAACTAATTACATACGCGATTGCCTTATGGAAGCAGGAATAACCATGAAATAACCAAGTCAATATTTTATGGATCAAAATATATTACTTGGAGGCAATGCAAAATGATTTGTAGATTTTAAATGCATTGCTGTTGTTAGGTGCTTTGGAGTCAGTTCCAACCCATAGCGACCCCGTGCACAACAGAACCAAACGTCGCCCGGACCTACACCATCCTCACTATTGTTGCCATGCTTGAGGCCACTGCTGCTGCCACTGTGCCAATCCATCTTGTTGGGGGGCCTTCCTCTTTTTCTCTGACCCCACTTTACCAGGCATGAGGTCCTTCCCCGTAATAACTTGTCCAAAGTATGAGAGACCAAGTCTTGCTCTCCTTCCTTTTAAGGAACATTCTGGCTGTACTTCTTCAAACACAGATTTGTTTGTTCTTCTGGTGGTTCATACTCATTTCAAGATTCCTCATTAACAACATCATTCAAAGGTACCAATTCTTTGTTGTTGTTGTGAAGTGCCTTTGAGTTGGTTCTAACTCATAGCGACCCTGTATAGGGTTTCCGAGGAGCGACTGGTGGGTTTGAAGTGCTGACCTTGCAGCTCAAGCTGACCTTGCGGTCCAGTGCATTATTCCACAAGGCCACAAGCCTTTCCTATTCAGTGCCCTGCTTTCACATGCATATGAAGCGGTTGAAAAATACCAAGGTTTGCCAACATAGAAGAGTTCTCGTGTTTACAATCATTATTGTTAACTTCTGTTGAGTTGATTCCAATGCACAGTGACCTTGTATAGAGTTTCTGAGGAGCGGCTGTTGAGTTTGAATCACCGGCCTGTGGTTCAAACCGACATTGCAGTCCAGTGCTTATCTTACAGAGCCACACATTGTCATTGTTGTTCGGCGCCTTCAAATTTATTCCAACTCATAGTGACCGTAGATAGGGCTTCCAAGGTGGGTTTTAATCATCAGTCTTGCAGTTAGCAGCCCAGTGCTTATCCTACAGTATTATACCAGGACTGCATTAGAGAAATATAAGTCAAAACAACACTGAGCTATCTTCTGAACCCCAACACTAATTGTTGTTGTTGCGTGTCATTGAGTCAGTT
This sequence comes from Chrysochloris asiatica, assembly GCF_000296735.1. NCBI lineage: Eukaryota > Metazoa > Chordata > Mammalia > Afrosoricida > Chrysochloridae > Chrysochloris > Chrysochloris asiatica. The sequence continues at coordinate 145,080 of NW_006409018.1, read as the reverse complement.
CTGATTCATAGCAACCCTGTATAGGGTTTCCAAGGAGCAGGTTATGGGTTTGAACCACCGATCTTGTGGTCAGCAGTACAGTGCTTATCCTACAGCGCCACACCATGATTCACTAGCATTAACGTTTTTGTTGTTGTTGTTGTTGTGAAGTGCCATCGAGTCGGTTCCGACCCACAGCGACCCTGTATAGGTTTTCCGAGGAGTGACTGGTGAGCTTGAACCACCGACCTTGCAGTTCAAACAGCTTTGCAGTCTGGTGCATTAACCCACAGCGCCACAATGTTGTTGTTGTTGTTGTGAAGTGCCATCGAGTCGGGTCCGACCCATAGCGACCCAGTACAGGGTTTCCGAGGGTGTAAATCTTTACGGGAGTAGAAAGCCTCATCTTTCTCCCGCGGAGCGGCTGGTAGTTTCGAACCGCTGACCTTAAGGTTCGCAGCCCGATTCGTAACCACTACGCTACCAGAGCTCCTTACAGAGCGCCACAATAGCAAAGTTAAAACAACGGAAAACAGATGCTGGTGAGGGTGTGGAGAATCTGGGACCACCCTTCCTTGCTGGGAGTCCTGTAAATGGTGTATCCGCTATGGACAATGGCATGTTGCTTTCTGAAACAGTTAGAAATACCATGGAACCCAGTCATCTCTCTCAAGAAATAGGACTTGTGATACGAGCAGATATATGCACACCCATGTTTAAGCTAGTATGGTGATACAGGATAAGCAGTTGACTACAAGATCGGCTTGAGCCATGGGACCGGAGGTTCAAACTCACCAGCCGCTCCTCAGAAACTCCATACTGGGTCTGTATGAGTCAGAACCAACTCGACGGCACTTAACAACAACAATGTTCATTGCAGCACTGTTTACAATAGCAAAAAGTTGGAGACAAACTAAATGCCAATCCATCGGTGGAAGAATGGATGAACAGACTTTGGCACAAACACACAGTGTAATACTATGTGATGTTGAAGAATAGCAATGAATTTGAAAAACGGCCCATAAATGGATGAACCGGAAGACATTACCCTGAGTGAAACCACATAAGCACAAAAGGACAACTATTGCATGAGACCACAATTGTAAAAAGTCAAGGTTTTCAAGCTAACATGCTATGATTTTTACCAGGACTGGGAGGGAAGGGAGAATTATTCCCTGAGTAGAGCATGTTGTTGTTATGTGCCATTGAGTCAGTTCTGACTCAAAGCAACCCTGTATAGGGTTTCTGAGAAACAGCTGGTGAGTTTGAACCGCCTATCTTGTAGTTCAAACTGACCCCTGAGTTCAGTGCATTATCCTGAAGCGTCACACCAGGATTCTAGAGAGCAGACATGAGTTAAATTTGCGTGATGAGGAAGGCAGTTAAAAAAGTAAAATAATATAAAGAAAGAAAGAAAATACCAAAGTGCACATTAGCTCTCAAAATGACATCTTTGTTTTTCAACATTTTAGTGAGGTCTTATGCAGCAGATTTGCCCACGTGCAGGACATTATTTAATATTTTGAGAGCTGCCTCCATGGGCATTGATTGTGGGTTCGAGTAAAATGAAATACCTTTCTCCTATCTGAGACTTTTGCCTGTTTTTCTTCTTTACTCAGAGTGCCTTTAGAAGTCAGTGATATGTTGAAAATTCAAAAGCAGTAGACATTGGATTTCTAACCTTTAAATGTTGATTCCAGGCAATTTAATATTAATGATGTCAAATGAAATAAGAGCTCTTTAATGCCAATAATTTACTTCATACTGAAGATTTTCTGCAAATAAAAAGATCAGTCATTAACAATATTGAAAAAACATGTTTTTCTGAAAACTGTGAAAATAAACATCACATAATATAGTGATTTTTCCTTTTTAAAATTCAAATCTTCCTCTTTTCAGAAGTGGTATTCAGGAGAAATTTGAATTGCTTCCAGGTATTCATCTGTCTTTTGCCTTTTTTTTTTTCTGTCAGAAAACAATTTATCCTCCAACTGCACAGAATTGAAATGGCTAGCATAGGTCACAAATCAGTTTTCAGGAATGCATAAAGACCGATATCCTAGGTATTACTGAGCTGAAAGGGACTGGTATTGGACATTCCGAATTCGACAATCATCTGGTCTGCTTTGCCGGGAATGATAACTCAAATGGAATGATGTAACATTCATCGTCGAAAAGAACATTCTAAACTGTACCGTAAAGCACAATTCTATCTGCGACTGGATCGTATCTATACACCTCCAAGGAAGACCACTTCACATGAAGATTTTTGTGAACCTCTGCAGTCTGAAATTGATCAAACATGCAAATGAGGTGCATTGAACATAGGAAAGAAACAGGAAGGATCCATTGTTGGGAAGTAAGATCTGTATGATAAAATGACCAATGAGAACAAATGACAGAATTCTGCACCACCAACTACCTGTTCATTGGAAATACTTCTTTTCCAGCTACATAAATATAAGATAAGCACTGGACTGCAAGGTTGGTTTGAATTGTAAGGCCATCAGTTCAAATTCACCGGCTGCTTCTTAGAAAACTTATACAGGGTCCCTATGGGTCGAAAGCTCTGGTAGCGTAGTGGTTACGAATCGGGCTGCGAACCGCAAGGTCAGCAGTTCGAAACTACCAGCTGCTCCGCGGGAGAAAGAGGAGGCTTTCTGCTCCCGTAAAGATTTACGGCCTCGGAAACACTGTACAGGCTGGCTATGAGTTGGAACCGACTCCACAGCACATAACAACAACAACATGTGTCGAAAACAACTCGACAGTACTTATTAACAATAACAACACATGGGCCTTGCTGGATGGAATACACAGGAATCAAATTGGCTACGTTTGTGCTCAGCCTCTTGAAACTCAGATAGCACAGTAATTTTGCTGTTTTCTGAAGTGCCAAAGGTGTGACTCAGACAGGAATGATCGCAACCATGACTAGAATCTACGGAGAATTCAGAGCCCCTGGGTGGTATGAAGAGTGAACATGCGCGGGTGTTCACTGAAGGCATGGAGACGGAAATCCATGCAGAGGTACCTTGGAAGAAAGGCCTGGCAAACTACTCCCAAATGATCCCAGCCTTGAAAAACGTATGAATCACAGTTCTACTCTGACACACATGGACTGTCATGAGTTGGACTGGATTCGACAACAACTGCCCTATGAAACAGTAAAAAAACAAGCCCAGATATATGTGCCAATCTCCTAAAAGATAAATTAATCTACACGTTCCATACGGTGTGCTGGCTTCAACCCCATGATATGTCGGTCTTTTTATCCTACAGTCCCATCAGCAGGCTTTAAGAATGAGCAAGATTTACCAGCGTTGGATAATTCATCTTATACAGAGAGGGGAGCAATCTTTATGCAAATTTAAGCCCCTGAATTACATCTCCCAAGCCAGGGAATGAGAGACAGTGGGGGGACCCTTGTGATGTGCCTGCTAGCATCCTTAGATGAATATTTCCCTGAAGGATTTTCACATCCTTAAATGGGTATTTTAGCGCTAGAATTCTAGTTTCCTGTGCTGGAGACTCGGGTTCGATTCCCGGCCAGTCCCCCACAGCCACATCCATTGCCTGTCTGTCTATAGATGCTTTCCTGTTGCTGTGAGGCTGAACTGGTTTCAGCTGGTCTTCTGATTATGCGAGATTAGGAAGAAAGGCCTGGTGATCTACTTGTCAGCTGCGTTGATTCCTTCTGTGGCTTCTGGTGGCTCCCAGCATTCCTGGACTTGTGGCTGCCTCGTCACATGGTACCCTTCCTCTTTCTCTTTTTTGATAAGAAGTGTTGGCATCAAGCCAGTTCCACAACAGAATGAAACACCACCCAGTCCTGCACCAGTCTCACAATCATTGCTACATTTGAGCCCATTGCGGCTGCCACTGTGCCAATCCATCTCGTTTGAGGTCTTCCTCTTTTTCTCCGACCCTCCACTTTACCAAACATGATGAGACTGGTCCCGCCTCATAACATAGAGACAAAGTCTCGCCATCTTGGCTTCTAAGGAGCACTCTGGCTGTATTTCTTCCAACACAATTCATGGTACTGTCAATATTCTTCTCCAACACTATATTTGATATGTACCAATTCTTTAGTTTTCTTCATTCATTGCACAATTTTCACAGACTTAATGAGGTGATTGAAAGTATCGTGACTTGGATCGGGGCACCTTAGTCCTCAAAGTCATCTTTTTCTCTCTCTTTGTTGTGTTGTTACGTGCTGATTCTGACCCATAGCAACCCTATATAGGATTTCCAAGGAGCAGTTGGTGAGCTTGAACTGCCAACCTTCCTGTTCAAACTGACTTTGCAGTCCAGCGCATTAACCCATGGAGCCACACCAGGACTGTTTAGCGTCTTTAAAGAGGTCTTGTGCAGCAGATTTGCCTAATACAATATGTGGTTTGCTATCTTGATAGCTGCTGTTTCCATGAGTATCAGTTGTGGATTCAAGCCAAATGACAATTTCAGTCTTTTCTCTGTCGATCATGAGGCTATTTATTGGTCAAGATGTGAGGATTGTTATTTTCTTTATGTTGACGTTTACATTGAAGGCTGTGGTCTTTGATCTTCATCAGTAAGTGTAACCTTACACTCACTTCATTGGTAACACCTGCAAAAACCCTGTGTTGCCATCTGGGGTTACATTCACAGGTATGAAAGATTAGCACCTCAATGCCTCTGCTTTCAGGAGACATAATCCAACCCAAGGAGTCCTGGTGTAGTGCTGTGGGCTAATGTGCTGGACTGTAAAGTCGGTTTGAATTGCAAAGTCAATGGTTGAAGCTCACCTGTTACTTTTCAGAAACCCTATACAGGGTGGCTAGGGGTTGGAACCAATTTGATAGCACTTACCAACAACAACAATAACACTTCAACCCAAAGGATCCTGAGTGACACAATAGGTAAGCAGTCAGCTGCTGCTACAAGGTCGTTAGTTCAAATCCACCAGGGGCTCCTTGAAGAGAAGATCTGGGATCAGTTTGACTCAGAATCAACTGGGTTACAATGAGTTTGTTTTTATTTTAAATCCACTCTAACTAGGCACCTCAATGTAAACAAACCAAAAAAAAATCCTCACTGCTGGGCCAATAAACAACATTCTTATGAATGGAGAAAAGATTGAAGTTGTCAAGGACTTCATTCTTCTTGGATCAACTGTCAACACTCGGGGAAGCAGCAGCCCAGAGATCAGACGACGTAGTGCATTGGACAAATCTGCTGCACAGGAACTTTTTAAAGTGTTAAAGAGCAAAGACGTCAGTTTGAGGACCAAGGTGCACCTGACCCAAGCCATGGTATTTTCAATAACCTCATTTGCATGCAAAAGCTGGACAGTGAATAAGGAAGATCGTAGAATAATTGATGTCTTTGAATTGTGGTGTTGGAGGAGAATACTAAAAGTGCCATGGGCTGCCAAAAGAACCAACAGATCTGTGTTGGAAGAAGTGCAGCCAGAGTGCTCCTTGGAGGTTAGGATGGCCAAACTTCATCTCTCATACTTGGGACATATTGTCAGGAGGGACCAGTCACTGGAGAAGGATATCATGTTTGGTAAGGTGGAGGGCCAGAGAAAAATAGTGAGACTCCCAATGAGATAGATTAGCATAGTGGCAGCAGCAGTGAGCTCAAGTGGAGTAGAAATTCATCAGGAGGTTGGCCCAGGACCGGCTGGTGTCCATTCTGTTGTTCCTAGGATCACAATGGGTCAGAACCGACTTGAGGGCACCAAACAACAGTAACAACCACTCCCTACTTTGAGGGCCATGTTGCTGGGCTGTGAAATCTTGAATCAATAGAGAGAAGACAGGTTTTCTGTAGGAGTCACCTGCCCGGGCTTGTGTATTCATGAGCCCGGTAAAAGAGAGGACTTTAAAAATTCAACGGCTGAGAGAGTCTATTGGAGAAGACCATGACTTGTGTGGTTATTAGTTGACCAGTTGTGACCACTTCTTCCAGATCTAGGGAGGCAGGGTAACAGGTACCCACCAAATCCCATTGAGAAGCGGGGACCTGAACCCTTCTGTGTCTATAGCACATTGGGCTTCAGCCAGAGCCGTCTCAGAAATATTGAACTTGAACGGGGCCACGGAAGACTGAGGGTTGTCGTGTGGAGCTGGTACACCGCTGGGCGAAGTCACTTCAGCAACTCTCGAAGGTGATGTTGTATCAAGTCCAACTTTGGTTGGTATAGGCAGACCTCGGAAATATCATGGATTTGGTTCCTTACCACTGCAAGAAAGCAAATAAAATAATAAAAGGGAACCACACAGAATTTTGTTTCGTTCTGATGTGCGTCTGATGTTCGGTACCGACTCGATGGCACCTAACAACAACAACAACAACACGGGTTTTTGGATTTCCCAGTGCTTAGAAGAGTGATCTTGACGTTCGATGTTGTTGCTGTTAAGCGCTGTCAAGTCGGTTCTGACTCATAGCAGCACAGTATAGTGTTTCTGAGGAATGGCTGGTGGGTTTGAACCGCTAAACTTGTGGTTAGCAGTCGTGTGCTCATCCTACAGAGCTACACCAGGAATCCAATTCCCTTGTTTTTGTTAAGTGCCGTTGACTCATAGACACCCTGTGTAGGTTTTCTGAGGAGCAAGTGATGGGTTTGAACTACCAGCCTTGTGGTTAGCAGTCCAATGCTTACTCTACAGTCCCATGCAAGGACTCCAATTTCATCATTGTTAAATGTTGTTGATTAGTTTCTGACTCATAGCTATTCTGTGTACGGTTTCTGAGGAGCGCCTGGTACATTTGAACAGCCAAAGTTGCAGTTAGTAGTCCAGTGCTTACCCTATAGTGCCACATCAGGAGTTCTTGGTAATCTATAAAAGGATGACACAATGGATTAAACACTGGGCTGATAACTGCAAGGTTGATGGTTCAAAGCCCCTGGCCGCCCTTCAGGAGGAAGATGAGGATTTGCGCTCCCATAAAGATTGACCGTATCAGGAACCCTATACATATGGCGTAGCTATGAGTCAGGGTTGAATTCATGGTAGTAGGTGAGTGGGCACTGTATTTGGGGTGCAATCACAGCCGGATGAAGACATTTGAAAAATGGTGAGCGAGACCAATGGGACACACAGACACGAAGTAAGCACAGGCTGTTGGGAAAACAGCACCCATAGACTTGCCATGCGTAGCATCGCCACAGACCTCCGATGGGTCAAGAGGACCGGACCTGCAAAGTGCAATAGAACGAGTTGTGCGTGTCTTCACCAAGTTTCTAGGAGGATGCTTGGCGGGAGGTTGAAGACGACTATAACAGAGAAACCGGAACTGGATAACTTTGCAGTCATGAAGAGGAAGGGGACTCGTCGAAAGACAAAACAGAATCAAAGACATTTTTAGTGCAGTCCATTCGGATTCATGGGCCTCCATTTATGCCAGAGAACAACCGTGTTCCATAGGGTTCTCAATGGCCTCCCCACTCCCCCAGATGTAGATCGCCAAGTCTTTCTTCTAAGTTGCCTATGGGTGAACTTGAACCTTCAACTTTTGGTTATCAGCTAAGTTTTACTCATCTTTTGTGCCTCCCAGGAACTCCAAACCAGTTAGCTTAATTTAACTCCTTCCTAGCAACACCGTGCCTGCGTGTCAGAGTAGAACTGTGTTCCGTAGCTGGGGTATCAGAAGTAGATCTCCATATCTTCCTTCTGAGGTTCCTGAGGGTGAACTCAAACTTTCAGCCTCCTGGTTGGCAGCTGAGCATATTCACATCTGGCAAGAGGGGTGAGGGCAGAGGGAAGAATTTGAATGGGCTCAGCTAACGGACACAACGTGACATTCTGATTCTACAAAGTGCCTGGAAATTAAAAACGCTATTAACTTTAGCTTGCACTTTCTGAGGATTAAGCCTACCCCAAATTTATGATTTCTCGCTGCAGTTTTAACTCAAATGCATGCTTAAAATAGGAAACCTTCAAAAGCAGAGAAGTAAGGCACATTAAAGATTTCTACTGTATTCGTAAGAACAGAGTGAGATTCCTTACTGATTTATACACACGCATTATAGCTGCAGACGAAGTTGACAAGGTACAAAATACAAATTTGTTGTTGTTGTTAAGTGCTGTCGAGTCGGTTCCGACCCATAGCGACCCTGTACAGGGTTTCCGAGGGTGTAAATCTTTACGGGAGTAGAAAGCCTCATCTTTCTCCCGCGGAGCAGCTGGTAGTTTTGAACCGCTGACCTTAAGGTTCACAGCCCGATTCGTAGCCACTACGCTACCAGAGCTCAGCGTGTAACAGGAAGGCTTGAGAAGAGGCGGCAGAGATGGAAAGGGGCAGGGTGGGTTTGAGAGTATGTGGGTTTGAATCTATTGTTGTGGCTACTGTGTATTTTGAGTATCTTCCAACCTAGGATTAAACAGATTGCTACATCTTGCCTCCTAGTCTATTTCAGTCTGGAAACTCTGCTGAAATCTACCCACCGTGGGTAACACTGTTGGTATTTGACAAACAGCTGGCATAGCTTTTGCACTATTTGTTGTTGTTGTTAAGTGCCATCGAGTCGGTTCTGACCCATAGTGACCCTGTATACGGTTTCCAAGGAAGAGCTGGTGAGCTTGAACCACCGACCTTGCAGTTCAAATGGCTTTGCAGCCTGGCGCATTAACCCACAGCGCCACACCTGCACTATAGTGGACCACATTCTGTTCTGATCTACAGGGTTTTTATTGGCTGATTTTCAGGAATAGATCACCAGACCTTTCTAGTCTCTCGTACTCTGGAAGTGCTAGTGAAACCTGTCCATCATGGGTGATCCTGCTGGTATTGTAAATTCAAGCAAGCAATAGAGCTTTCTGCACGATACCAGACAATGTTCTGTTGTGAGCTATAGGATTTTCATGGGCTGATATTTTGGGAGTAGATTGCCAGGCTCTTCTTCCTAGTCTCTCTTAGTCTAGAAGCTCCAGTGAAACCCAACCACCATGGGTGACCCTGCTGGTATTTGAAATATTGATGACGTAGCTTCCAACCCTCTATCAGACAGTGTTCTCTTGTGATCTACAGGCTTTATCACTAGATGATTTTCAGAAGGACATTGCCAGTCCTTTCTTCCTAGTTTCTCTTTGCCTGGAAGCTCTGTTGAAACCTGTCTACCACAGTGATCCTGCTGGGATTTGAAATACTGATGACATATCTTCTAGCACTCTGTCAGACAATGTTGTGTAGTGATCCATAGGGTTTATCACTGGCTGATTTTCAGCGATACATTGCCAGTCTTTTCTTCCTCGTCTCTCTTAGTCTGGAAGCTCTGCTGAAGCCTGTTCACTGTGGGTGACTGTGCTGGTATTTGAAATACTAACAATATAGCTTCCAGTACTCTTATCAGACAGTGTTCTGTTATGATCCACAGGGTTTATCACTGGCTGATTTTTTCAGATGTAGACCGCCAGTCCTTTCCTCCTTGTCTCTCTTAGTCTGGAAGCTCTGTTGAAGCCTGTTTACTGTGGGTGACCCTGTTGGTGTTTGAAATACTGGTGGTATAGCTTGCAATATCAGAGCAACATGCAAGCCACCACAGTCTGACACATTGATAGATGGGGGGGGGGTGCGAATATTGTATTATTCTGATATGTTTTACTAAAACTTTACATGATGTACGACCAATAAGGGCAGAAATCTTCATGTTGCCCATTGAATTCCTTAGATTTTGTGCTTTGTCATTATTTTTTCTGGACTGAGCATCAGAGAGATCCTTCCTTGTCATTCCAAATTGTCATCTTTACGCATTTACATGTTTCTGAAGTCATCAGCCCATTGATGTTTTTTCTTAAAGAAGCCATTCGGACTTCTTTTTTTTAAGAGCTGTCGAATCGGTTCTGACTCATAGCCAACCTGTTTAGGGTTTCCGAGCTGCGGCTGGTGGGTTTGAACCTTGGACCTTGAGGTGCAGTGCGTATTCGCCAATGTTTATGCCCCACTAGGACTCACAACGAAGTTGATGCTTAGTAGTAAAATGATCACTTATTCTTTGAGGAGTAGAATTTTGTTTTTGAAATACGCCAAATTACAATGAAGTCAAAAAAAAAAAAAGAAGCAAAATACATTAACGAATGGATGGTTAAGATTTGGCCTCCAATTCCTAAGCAACTTTCCATTTCTGGAAGATGCAGTGGTGCAGCGTTTAAGCGCTCTGCTGCTAAGAGAAATGCCGAGTGTTCGACTCCACCAGCCGCTCCGAGGGAGAAAGGTGAGGCAGTTGGAGGCCGTAAAGATAACAGAACTATGAGGCAGTGATACTCTGCCACATAGGATGGTCACAAGTCTGAATGCCTGGTGGCAATGTTTTTGTTTTGTTTTTGCATTTTTGTGGCAATCATTAGAATGAAAATTTAAGATGAACACAAACCTTCCTGTCACTGGATCAGAGACACATTTGTGCCCTTCTCAGACCAGTGGGGCAGCAATGTCATCTGGTGAAATTCTCATGAAGAAAACTCAGCAGCTGCATCCCCCCAAATGGTGCTGAAATTTAGGGGATCCAAGAGCTCATTGGAGATGAAGTAATATTCCCACTCCCTCTTACAGCGTCTTTCAAACCCACACTTCCTGCTCGCTGGGATCCTTTCATTGTTAAAGCAAGGAGGGGAAATGGGCCACATGATATACAAACCTTGAGTTGGGAAGGTGTGTGCATTTGGCTGAAAAGCCAGTCATTTTATGCTCCCGGGAAAGAAAAAAGAAAGCAATTTTCAGCGGTCCCGGTCTGGGGTTCATTTCCATCTCAGCTGGGAAACTAAACAATGAAACCATCTTTTTCTCACTTCCTGGAGGTGAGACCCAGCTCTGGTGGGATGTAACAGGATCTTGTGTGATTTGCATACACTAAGCATTTGATGGTTTTCTGCCTTTTAGTTCTAAGGCTTGAGAATGAATCCAGCAAGTTGTATCGGGCCAATTTCCATTTCCACTTATAAATGGAGAGCAGACGATGGTTTAAAGAGATGCCTCCCAAACAACTCACAGGGCTTCAAATATAAACGGTAATTGGTTTCTTTCAATCTGGGCTGAGTTGGAGTTCCGCTCACAAGTCCTCAAAACTCTTTGGCAGGTTACCAAAGTCACAGAAGCCCCATTGTATAGGATACACTAAAACTGCCCCAAGGATTTCCCAGGCTACATCTTTGTAGAAACATTGCTATCAAGTTATTTCCACTGAGTTTCTCGTGGGTTCGAATCCCTAACCTTTCACCTAACAGCTGAGTTAACAGGGCTCTTGAAGACACTCATCCAGTGAGATCCTGAATGAGGGTGTGCCTCAAAAGGAGATTGAATCTTGTGCACTTTCCCCCAAAGATTCCTTTAGCATACATGTAAATGTTGACCTTGTCGTTCACTGCCATCGATTCTGTTCCGACTCATAGGGTTTCTGAGGAGAGGTTGGTGGGTTTGTACCGCCAATCTTGTCGTTTGATACCCAGTGCTGATCCTGCAGCGTTATTGTTAAGTGACGTCAAGTTAGTTCCAACTCATAGAAACCAGTAGCCGGTTTCTGAGGAGTGACTGGTGGGTTTGAACCGCCAACCTTGTGGTTTGCTTTTTAGTGCTAATCCTACAGTGGCATAAATGACATGTTGGATTCCTGTTGAAGATAAAGCTTTCCTTTGCTGTAGAGACAGATTTCCTCTTACCTCACTTAGAAATACTGTACTGCTACTTAGTGTTATTATTATTGCTTTTCAAGTTTTTATTGTGAATTAAGTGATAGTTTACATGGAACATCGTCACTTTTACACTCATGGTTTTATAGCAATGATTACTATCTCCTCTGGGCATCATCATTCAACAATATTTGTGTCTATTCTCTCCATTTTTGTTTGTTTGTTGATCTGAGTGAAAGTTGACAGGGCAGATCATCAGTTTTGCATTCAACAAATCATATACTTTGTTTCATTACAATGATTATAATCCACTCCATGTACCATCAGTTAACAGTATTTCTCTCTATTCATTTTAGCTCTTTTTTTTAAACACTTAGGCATATATAATAATTTACATGAATTAAGGTCACCTTCTGTGTTACAGACCGCAGGTATTGGGGAGCTGAGGACCAGTGTCATGGACGAAAATCCAGCACGTGGCCGCGCCCCGACTTGCTGGCCAGAGACCCCTTGGGCCCAAGGAAGTAACCTCCGGATGTCCCGGGTCCTTGGCTTTTACGAACTCACTGTGGGGCCAGCTCTGTAGTTGACTGTGCAGTGCCACATCCCCTAGAACCTGTGAGTAAGCCAACTTAGACAAGAGAAATCTTGCCATTGTAAGTTGTAAACTAAATTCTCTTTAGTTCTCTTAATTCACTCTATGCTTTGAACCCCTGTAATTGTAGCCTCTGAGAAACGGGTTTCTTAATGTGCCTCTCTCAATGTCTCCACTGTATTGGCAGTGCTTAAGGTGTTTTAGGAACAAATCTCTCTGAGGAACAAACTCTGGCCACTGAGCAAGTATGTCCAAACTGTTCTTTATCAAATTAATTCAGTTATGTTTGATATTAAGACATGAACCCTTGGTACCCATGGACAAATATTAAAACCTCTTCTAAAGCCGAGGCCTAAAAGTTCCAAAAGCAAGTTTGCTGGGGCCAGGCTGCCCAAGGAATTAACTCAAAGTAGATTGGTGACTTCCAGGTTTTTGTTTAAAGAACAAAACGACTGCCTTCTTAAATCGCTTCCAGGTGCAGCCCATTCACCTAGGCGCCTCCCTTCCTCCTGCAGACCTGGCCCTGGCAGCCGAC
>NW_006409018.1:129023-132111 GCF_000296735.1 Chrysochloris asiatica | reverse complement strand
TTTGGACCTGTAAATCCTTGTGTCCTGTGTTGAACAGTTAATCACATTTCACTTCTGTACCCCGTCTTAATAAACCCCGCCTTCCTTTGTGTGAAGCTCCTCCCTGAAATAAAACAGAGGTGCAGACCGAAGCCAGCATGCGTTAAGGCTGCCATGCGAGGTGTTACAGCTGGCAAGGCATGCGTTAAGGTTTGCAGGGCGGTGCTTTACTGCCTGCAGGGGACATGATGCCAGTAGTCCAGGGTCCACCTGCCAGTGTCACATCCAGTCTGGTCTCGGGGTGTCTTCTTCTCTCTTGTTGTGTCTTTGTGTGTACTTTTTCTCTATCGCTTTCGCGCCAGATCCCCCTACTTTGTGAACCAAACCCCCTTGTCGAGGCCGGCCCTTGACACTTCTGCAAGTCTGACTCCTGGCCGCCAGCTCTCAGTCCCTCTCTTCCCATGAGTCTACAGTCCTCAACTGCTCCCTCTCTCCATGTCCCCATCTCTGCCTCCATCTCTGGTGTTGCTGTTTCCCTGGATAAGGTCTCGCATTCCACTCATGCTCGTCTCCCTTGATGGTCCTAGGGTCCTCTGTTTCTAGAAGGTAACACTAACTACTCCCCGTTTTTGTTTCTAAACTTCTACCTTTACAGTTGTGACCATCGCAATTCGTCATGATATTATTATTATTTTGTGATTGTTATTGAGAACAAATTAGCTTGCAGGGTTTCTGAGGATAATCTCTTTACAGTACCAGACTGCCACCCGACTAAGACTGATGTCATCCTCAAGGACTTGTATTTTCATCAGACTCACAGTGACCCTGCATAGTGTTTCTGAAGAGCAGTTGATGGGTTTGAACTGCTGACCTTGAGGTTAGCAGTCCAGTACTTACCTACAGCACCACACCAGGACTCCATTAATTCCATAGAAAGAATTCTTGGAAAATCACAATGCTTAAAGCAGACTTTCCTTCCTAGTGAAGTGAAGCAATTGTTTGGTTTTAAGAAGATTTCAGGGGATATTTTTGGTTTAAGTTTTAAAGATGATCTCAGGGCAATAGAGTTGGGGTTCATCCAGCCTCCATAACTTCCGAAAGTGTCTTCCTTGTATTGTATTTTAAAGTGTCCACTTACTAATCGATGGTTTGGAATTGGCTGTGAAACCTATGTCTTTCGTCAAGCTTAGAGCAACAGTAAGGGTGATTTCTAGTAAGGCCAGATTCAGAAGAGGACGTGGAACGAGGGATGTCATTGAAGATGTCAGATGGATCTTGGCTGAAAGCAGAGCATACCAGAAAGATGTTTGTTGTTGTTGTTGTTGTTAGGAGCCTGGTGATTTACTTAGAAAGATGAGCCACTGAAAACCTCTGGAAGACAGTTCTGCTTTGGCACATGAGTTCTCCATGAGTGGTAACTGACTTGAAGGAAACTGTTACTTGTGAATACACTGGACACACCGCAATAGTCCAGGATCCACTCCCCATCTCAACATCTCTAACTTCATTGTTGTTCAGTGCCATCGTGTCGGTTCCGACTCATACCAACCCTGTATAGGGTTTCTGAGGAGGGCTGGTGAGCTTGAACCACCCACTTGGCAGTTCAAACTGAGCTTTCAGTCCTATGTTGATCCTTCAGTGCCATGCCAGGACTCCATTACAACTTACAATGACAAGATTTCTCTTGTCTAAGTTGGCTTACTCACAGGATCTAGGGGATGTGGCACTGCACAGTCAGCACTGGACCGCTAACCACAAGGTTGGTGGTTCAAGCCCACCTGGCACTCCTTGGAAACCTTATACAGGGTTGCTATGAGTCAGAACTGATTCAATGGCACTTAACAATAATAACAAGGGAATAGAAATACTTCCAGAATGCTCCGTAGAAGTTGGGATGGAACTGTTTGGTTTTAAGAAGACTTCAGGGACTCTCTATACTTGGGACATGTTATCAGGAAGGCCCAGTCCCTGGACAAGGACTCCATGCTTGGTAAAATACAAGATCAGTTTAACATAGGAAGATTCCCTCAACAAAATTAATTGACACATTGGCAGCAGCAGTGGGCTCAGCTGTAACTATTGTGAGGATGGGACAGGACCAGGGAGAGTTTCCTTCTATTGTACATGAGTTGGAAAAGACTTGATGGTAAATGACAACAACAACCAAACCCCACCCCATTCCTAAGATACATTTGCAGCAAAGTGCAGACTTTTCATGGGAGTGAGTCAGCCAAGCCAAGGCTTCCATATGTATGACTCTTGAATGTTTCCATCTTGGAAATTTGGCTTCTGAGACTCATTGACCTGTTTCTCAGAACTCGTGAGTGGAAATCAGGTTTGTTTTGATGAGGTAACTCTGTGTGGGGCTAACCCCTTTGTCAGTGGCTGGATTCCCAAGTGGAATGGACAGATGGTTGAAATGATTTGATATTTGTAGCTGGGATAGAGAAACAGAATGAAGTCCATGAAAAATCTTGAAGAATGTCCTATTTGCTAAGTCCTGTGGATTGTGACTCATGGTAAACTCGTGTGTGCAGAGCAGAACTGCTGTGTAAGGTTGTCATTGGATGGGGTGTCCTTTAAAATGGTAGATGGCTGTTGTTGGTGGTGTTGGCTCTTGTCCAGTCTATCTGACTCACGGTGACCTCAAGCATGTCAGAGTAGAACTGCGCTCTGCAGTGTTTTCAGGGCTGTGATTTTTAGAAGTGGATTGTGGGAACTTTCTGTCAAGGTGTCTCTGGGTGGCTTTGAACCACTAACCTTGTTAGACAGCAGCCACCTATTGAACTGTGTGATCCACTCATGTTTTTTGGGAAGCCTATTGAGCTTTCTACTGGTGTCATTGTTGGGTGCCATAAAGTTGGTTTTGGCTCATAGCACCCTATAAGACAGAGTAGAACTGATCCCATTGGATTTCCTAGATTGTTGTTTATCAGACTTGTATGTTGTTGTGATATATGTGGAAACTGTGCCGCTGGTGTTTCAAAAACCATTGGGGTCACCCAAGGTAGGTAGGTTTCATAGGTGCTTCCAGACTACGTCAGACTAGGAAGAAGGAGGGACGGACCACTTCTGAAAGATTGCATTTCTTGTTTAGTGCCATTGAGTC
>NW_006409018.1:125264-128218 GCF_000296735.1 Chrysochloris asiatica | reverse complement strand
CACAACCCTGACACACACCTTTCCTAATTTTAAAACATTTGGTGTTCTCTTGTTCTGTTAGAAAAACTGCCTCTTGATCTGAAAGATTAGCCACTGAAAACTTTATGGATAGCAATGAAATGCTGTATGATGTAGTGGTGCAGGTGAACCAGTTAACAACAGCATCAAACATGGCAACCGTTGAGAAGAGGACAGGGGCCGGGGAAGTGTGTCTTTCTGTTGTTCGTAGGGACACCTCTACGAGTCATCTTGATGGCTCCTAACAACACAACAACCATCTTCATGGGGCAGTGAAGTGGTTAAGCACCAATGTGGTAACCAAAAGTTTGATGGTTTGAACACACCAGCTACTTCATGGCGAAAGATGAGGCAGTGTACTTCCATAAAGATTTACAGTCTTGGAACTCCAATCCCACGGATCCATTCTACTGTATCCTGTAGAGTCTCTAGGAGTCGGCCGGCAGTGATGGATCAGGAAGAAAGACGAAAGGAAACAGGGAGCCCACGGAGGTAGTGGGACACGTCCTGCCACATCAAGCCACAAAACGGGTACGGAGGGTTGAATGGAAAACCAGTCTGCTCTGTAAATCTCCACTCAAATCACGATAAAAAATTAAAATAAGAAATCTCTACGGGAGCCAATCACCAGACCTTTCTATCATGGTACGTCTGGGTGGATTTGAACCACCAACCTTTTCAGCTAGTGTTGGAGTCTGTATTGCCAAGGTTCCTTGTTTGGGTCTACTGACCTGAAATTCTTCCCTTGTTCCTCCCGGGCTCCCAACATTCTCAACAAAACCCTTGTCTGAAATGTCTGGGAAGGATTAGATGTACTATCTCAGGGCGTGACAGCAGACAGACCCAATTCCCCCTTCTTTTACCTTTGAATTTGCACCCGACTTGATGCTTGCTGTATGCCTAGAATCGAAATGAATGACTGGCTGGTTTTGATTGACGTTCAGACCTAAGAACTGAAATCGGGCTTCCTGTCAAGAAGGTAATTGATGGACGAGAGGTTGTCTTATATTTTGCCATAACAACAGCATCCAGTTTACAGCTGACCCCATCAGACAGGTCACACTTATATTCTGCTTGAATTCACCGGGTTTGCAAAGAGAGTGGCTGTCTCTGTGCTGGTGTTGAAAATACAAAGGCACAAAGCAGAGATGATTGACTTGGAGTTTCACTGACAATGTGGTTGGTACCTGACATTCAGTCAGTTCCGACTCCTAGTGACCCTGTGTACAACAGAACGAAGCACTGCCCGGTCCTGAGTCAGCCTCACGATTGTTGTTATATAGGAGCCCACTGCAGCTGCCTCTGTATTAATCTAGCTCATTGAGGGTCTTCCTTTTTTTCGCTGATCCTCTACTTTACCAAGGATGATGTCCTTCTCCAGGGACTGATTGCTTGTAACAACATGTCCAAATGTTGTTGAGGGTTCCTTCCCATGGCTGAGGTCTTTCAGACGCAGATCTCCACACCTTTCTTCCAAGGTACCTATGGGTGGATTCAAACAATCGACATATGGCTAGTCCGAGAGTGTTCAACCTTGTGGCACTTGGGGGCCCCTCTTTCCTATGCTGTTGATGTTAGATGCCATCGAGTCAGTTCTAACGCATAGCGACCTTACGCACAAACTGAATGACGTTACGCACAAACTGAATGACGTTACGCACAAACTGAATGACATTACGCACAAACAGAACGACCTTACGCACAAAGAGAGCGAAATACCGCCTGAGCCTGCACCAAGCTCAACAATTGTTACGACGCTTCAGTCTATTGCTGCTGCCACTGAGCAGGTCCATCTTGTTGGGGGTCTTCCTCTTACCTACAGTGCTTGAGGATGGCATCACTCTTCCTTCACATCGTCTTTAGGAATTCTCAGTGCCTTCCTCCTTGGCATTTAAATCATCTGGTGGCCAATGGATGATTAAACAGCTGTTTGGGGGCTTTTACCAAAATTTAAAAGAAAAGGAAAGGACATTTTTCATTGGCTGATTTCATTTTATTTCTTGAAAAGCTTACGAGGGAGGAAAAATCAAGCCAGTTCTCTAAATTCAGTGTCAAGGCTGATGCTGGATGTTGGGGTGTGTGGATCCTTGTGCTGAGTAGTTAGAATTCATGGTTGCTTGCTGCCAACACGTGGGGTCTGGGGCATGGATGGTGGTCCCCAGAAACCCCAAATATATTCCCGTACAACTCACAGTTCTCTATGTAGTGCCATTTTATCTTCTTCCACGGATACAGTTTCCTGGAAATTCAACTCAAGAGTCTGAAGGAACACATGATGTGTATTTCAATACATACACATGTTCAGGGAGTACCAGCGGTGCTCTGGAACCAGCACTGGACCGCTGGACACAAGGGCAGCACATCTACCAGTGGGAGAAAGTATGGAGCTATAGGATAAGCGCTGGACTGCTCACCTCAGGGTCAGTGATTCAAACCCACCAGCCGCTGTTTGGAAAGTCTATACTGGGTCGCTGTGTGTTGGAATGAACTTGACAGCACCTAACAACAATATATATATATAATGTATATTTGTGTATTATATACATATATTGTGTAATACATACATTGTATATATATATACACACACATATGTAGTCCTGCTGTGCTCTGTGGGCTAATGCATCAGACTGCAAACCTGTTTGAACTACAAGGTCAGTGGTTCTACTTCACCAGCTGCTCCTTGGAAACCCTATACAAGGTTGGTATGAGTTGGAAACGACTCGACAGCACTTAACAACAACAATAACATACATATTGTGTGTGTGTGTGTGTATGTATATATATATACACACACACATCTCAATGTAAAGAAAATAAAAATCCTCACCACTGGACCAATAAACACCATTCTTATCAATGGAGAAAAGATTGAAGTTGTCAAGGACTTCATTCTTCTTGGATCAACTATCAACACTCATGGAAGCAGCAGTCAAGAA
>NW_006409018.1:118005-125164 GCF_000296735.1 Chrysochloris asiatica | reverse complement strand
AGGCAAATCTGCTGCACAAGACTTTTTTAAAGTGTTGAAGAGCAAAGATGTCAGCTTGAGGACTCAGGTGTGCCTGACGCAAGCCATGGTATTTTCAATAACCTTATATGCATGTGAAAGCTGGACAGTGAATAAGGAAGACCGTAGAAGAATTAATGCTTTTGAGTTATGGTGTTGGTGGAGAATATTGAAACTGCCATGGGTGGCCAAAAGAACCAATAGAACTATGTTGGAAGATGTACAGTAAGAGAGCTCCTTGGAAGCCAGGATGGCCAAACTTTGTTTCTCATACTTTGGACATGTTGTCAGGAGGAACCAGTCAATGGAGAAGGATATCCTGTTTGGTAGGGTGGAGGGTCAGAGAAAAAGAGGAAGACCTCCAGCGAGATGGATTGACAAAGTGTCAACATCAGTGGGCTCAAGCGTGGCAACATTTGTGAGGTTGGCCCAGGACTGGGCAGTGTTTCATTCTGTTGTGCATAGTGTTGCTATGAGTTGGTGCTGACTTGATGGCACCTAACAATAACACATACATATGTCTATATATGGGGTGGTGGTGGTGGTGTGCCGTGGAGTTGGTTCCGACTCATAGCGACTTTGTACAGGGTTTCTGAGGCTGTAAATCTTTACAGGAGCAGAAAGCCTCATCTTTCTCCCACAGAACAGGTGGTAGTTTCGAACTGCTGACCTTGAGGTCAGCAGTCTGACTTGTGTGGCACTACAGGTTAATGCACTGGACTGCAAAGTCTCTCTTTGAACCATAAAGTTGGTGGCTCAAGCTCACCAGCTGCTCCTTGGAAACCCTATACAGGGTCAGTGTGAGTCGGAAACAACTCGACAGCACGTAACAACACCAACATGTGTGTATCCCTTTTGTTTTTGTAAATTACCTTAAAGTTGGCTCAGACTCATACCAACCCTGTGTAAGGTTTCCAAGGCTTTGAAAAATCTTTTTTGGGGGAGTAGAAAGCCTCATCTTTCTCCTGAAGAGCTGCTGGTGGGCTTGAATTGTGGACTTTGTGGTTCACAGTCCAGTGCTTATCATATGAAGTCACCACATTCCCACATGTATATACTGGAGGGCTTCTAAAATGTGTGGGAAAATTCCGTTACCTTTTAATTCAATTTTCCATGAGTTTATTAGAAGTCCCTTTCTGTGTAGTATTGACATAATGCCTATGTATCTGTGTTTCTATTACATATGAAACAGAAATGCATAGTATATAGGCATTACATATATTGTGTGTGTACGTGTGTTGTTGTTTATTGTTAAGTGCTATCGAGTCGGTTCCGACCCACAGCGACCCTGTAGAGGGTTTCCATACACACACACACACACACATATGTATGTTGTTGTTGCTAAGTGACACTGGGTCGATTACAACACATAGCAACCCTGTATTAGGTTTCTGAGGAGCAGTGGATGAGCTTGAACTGCCAACCTTGCATTTCAAATGAGTTTGCAGTCTGAGACATTAGCCACAGCACCACACCAGGACATATATACACATACACATTGTCCTGGTGTTCACTGTGGGTTAATGCGCTGGACTGCAACATCAGTTTGAACCACAAGGTCGGCAGTTCAAGCTCACCAGCTCACAAGACACTCCTTGGAAACCTTATATACAGTTGCTGTGGGTTGGAACTGACTCAACGGCAGTTGACAACAACAACAACACCACACACACACACACACACACATATATATATAGAGAGAGAGACAGAGAGTTCTGGTCTGGCGCTGTGGCTTGATGCTTCAGACTGCAAAGCCGTTTGAACTGTAAGGTCGGTGCTTCAAACTCACCAGCTGCTCCTTGGAAACACTATACAAGGTTGCTATGGGTCAGAACAGACTCAACGGCACTTAACAACAACAACATATATACATATGGGCTATTTGACAATGTGGCTACAACAGGGGACTGCAAACACAGTAAGGATTGTGAAGATAGCAGTGTTTCATTCTGTTGTAAATCACAGGTACCCCTTGTGACGGAGTAGAACTGCCCCATAGGGTTTCTTAGGCTGTCATATTGATGGGAGCTGGTTACCAGGTCTTTATTCCTCTGAGCCGCTGGGTGAGTTTGAACCACCGGCCTTTTGATTGGTAGTCAAACATTGAACCATCCACACCCTCAACAACCTTCTCCAAAGTGCCCATCATTCCCCATGGAAGAAAGAAGAGGTCTCTTTGTTAATTACGGGGGGAAAAAAGGCATCCCCTTCTTTCAGCCTCAGCTCTAAGAAAGTTAACAAACAGATTTGATTTGTTATTGTCCTGGAAATGAGTGTTCCATTAGGCATGGACCCAGGTGATTCCTAGACACGAGTCATTTGTCTGTTCATAGTAACAGCCTGCTGCTTGGCGTATTAGCCTCCCCTTCTAATCAAGAACATTCTGTGTACCGTGTGGCTTTTTAAAAGCCAATGCGATGAGTGCACTTGCTGCAGTTTAATATTTGATGCATTTTCATGGATGCTCTAGTTTTAGTGCCTGCCTGCAAAGAGGAGAGAAAGAGAGAGCAAGAGAAGGAGAGAAAGTGAGAAAGAAAGGTAGAAAGAAAGCAAGAACAAAAGAGGAAAAGAAACAAAGAAAGAGAGAAAGGAAGAAATGAGAAAGGAAGAAAGAGAGAAAGGAAGAAATGAGAAAGAAAGAAAGAGAGAAAGGAAGAAATGAGAAAGAAAGAAAGAGAGAAAGAAATAGAGAAGAGAGAACAAAAGAGAGAAAGAAAGGAAGGAAACTTGGTCTGAGTCCAGGATGGCAAATGCTTCATTTTTATGGAGGATTCTGGAAATGCCTCGTAGTAGTGGGGAGTGGCCAACGTTAGCACCTGGAGTGGGCAAGTATCTTCCTAAATGTTCGCTCGTTGGGACTGGAGAGTTGTGTAGAATAGAGACAGTGCTCTGTCTGTGTCCCCACAGTGTAATGGATGATGTGTCAGCTCTAATAGCCACAGAATAGGGTTGGCCACTCAAGCGGAATAAGCAAAGCTGATGACAGTCAGTCTTTTACCTAATGATGCCAAGACTTCGTAAGCGGCACTCAATCACAGGGCTTTATCGAGACACCTGGATTCTCTTTATTAAAAAGGCATTTGTCTAACGATCCAGTTGAAGCCATTACCAGGAACGGAGGACGGTTTTATTGATGGAAAGAGGGTTGGGAGGCCCCAGGGAAAGGGATGTTTTGTCCCTGTGATAAACCTCAAGGAACTTTTTCATCTTTAAAGGAAAATTGTTGGTTTTACATTTGGTGCTGGGCTGTCGAGTTCACTTATAGGGAGAAGCATTTAGTGAGCTTCCCAACACGTGATGTCGATGAACTCCAGACTGATTTTTTTAAAAATTGTGTTTTAAATCTAGTGATTTTTATGCAAAACAGTAGCATGATGGTTGGTATAGTTGTTGTTGTTAGGTGCCATCGAGTCTGTACTGACTCATAGCGACCCCGTGCATAACAGAACAAAACACTGCTCAGTCCTGCAACAACCTCACAATCATTGCCATACTTGAGCCCACTGATGCTGCCACTTTGCCAATCCATCTCGCTGGGGATGGTGGGGGTGGTGGATTCTTCCTCTTTTTCTCTGACCCTGCACTTGAACAAGCATGATGTCCTTCTCCAGGGACTGGTCCCTCCTGATAATATAGCCAAAGTATGAGAGACAAAGTCTGACCATCTGGGCCTCCAAGGAGCCCTCTGGCTGTACTTCTTCCAACATAGATCTGTTGATTCTTTTGGAAGTTAATGGTACATTCAATATTCTCCTCCAACAACTTAACTGAAATGCATCAATTCGTCCATGGTCTTCCTTTTTCACTGTCCAGCTTTCGCATTCATATGAGGTTATTGAAAAAACCATGGCTAGGGTCAGGCACACTTTAGTCTTTAACTGGCAACTTTGCTCTTGAACACTTTAAAAAGGTCTTGTGCAGCAGATTTGCCTAATGCAATACATAAAGTCACTGTACCAAAAATAAATTGTCATTGTTCAATCATTTCAAGAGGTAGCATATGATCAAGAACCTAAGATACTGAAGTAAGAAGTCCAAGATGCATTGAAGGTGTAATGTTGTTGTTAAGTGCCACTGAGTCAATTCTGACCCATAGCGTGACCCTGTATAGGGTTTCCGAGGAGCAGCTGGTGAGCTTTAACTGCCACCCTTGCGGTTCAAAGCGACTTTGGAGTCCAGCACATTAACCCACAGCAACACAGCAACAAGAAGGTATGACTGGACCACAATTCCATGAAAGATGAGCGAGTATTATTTGGAGAAATCCAAGATCTGCTTGAAAATGAATTTTGGAGTAACATCAATATTCATGGCTAAAATAACCTTTTGCAGTTGCTAAATGTATTATTTTTCCCCTAGAATTATTTGACGAGAGAACAAACTTTATTGAACAAAATCAGTTAGAAAGGCCAAGTTGTGACCTAGTTGTTAAGAAATTTGGGGTGGGAGGGAGTAAGCTCAGAGTGGAATTTGGGTAACATTTACACTTGATGTAAAAATATAGATCAAGGTTAGAAAATACAAATAGAGTCTTGGTGTGGCGTTGTAGGATAAAGCGCTGGGTTACAAGGTTGATTTGAACCACAAGGTTGTTGGTTTGAACTCACTTAGCAACAGCAAGTTAAAAAACGTAAGTGATGGTGAAAATGTTTGTTGTTGTTGTTAAGTGTGGTCGAGTCAAGTCCTACTCATAGTGACCCTGTACAGGATTTCCGAGAAGCGGCTGGTGATTTTATTGGTGAGATAAATCACTGGACCTGTGGTTCAAACCATCTTCGTGGTCCAGTACATTATCCTAAAGTACCACACCACGACAACCTAGACAAATGGAATTAACGTTCAAATTTTGAAGTGTGTTAAGCACACTTAAGTGTGTTAAGTACCTGTTGCCTCCGTTTTTCTAAATTAAATTGAGTGATAGTGTACATTCGAGAATATCGGTTTTTCACTCATCCTGTTGTATTTTGTTTCATTGCAATGATTACAATCCCCTCCGTGCATCATCATTTAACAGCATTTGCTTCTATTCCCTCTGGTTTTCTTTTTCTTTTTATGTACACAGAACACTCAGGAATATATAATCATTTAAACAACCAACCAAAGGGCACTGCAAGCCTGCCTCCTGACTGCCAGCACACAGCCTTTCTCTGCTCCTGATCTGCTGCACAAGACCTTTTTAGAGTGTTGAAGAACAAAGATGTCAGCTTGAGGACTAAGGTGCTCCTGACCGAAGCCATGGTATTTTCAATAACCTCATATGGATGCAAAAGCTGGACAGTGAATAAGGAAAACAGTAGAAGAATTGATACCTTTGAGTTATGGTGTTGGAGGAGAATTTGAAAGTGCCATGGGCTGCCAAAAGAACCAACAGATCTGTGTTGGAAGAAGTGCAGTCAGAGTGCTCCTTGGAGGCCAGGATGGCCAAACTTCGTCTCTCATACTTCAGACACATTGTGAGGAGGGACCAGTTTCTGGAGAAGGATATCATGTTTGGTAAGATGGAAGGTCAGGAAAAGAGGAAGACACCCCCTCCACCCCCGCCCCAGGGAGGTGGATTAGCAAAGTGGCAGCATCAATGGGCTCAAGCGTGGCAACAATTGTGAGGTTGGCCCAGGACTGGGCAGTGTTTCATTCTGTTGTGCAGAGGGTCACTATGAGTCGGTACTGACTCGATGGCACCTAACAATAACAACAGAGTCCTCAGCTGCTCCCTCTCTCCGTGTCCCCATCTCTGCCTCCATCTCTGGTGTGGCTGCTTCTCTGGATAGTATCCTACATTCTGCTCATGCTCTTCTCTCTTGATGGTCCTAGGGTCCTCAGTTCATGGACTGTAAGATTAACTACTCCCCATTTTTTGTTATGAAGCTTCTACCTTTACAGTCGTGACCATCGCAATTAGTCATGATAACAACTGGCTGCTATTAAATCATAAGAATCTCATCCCCATCTCCTTTCACCAGTGATTCATTCTTACAGACAGGCAGAAACATGTGTTCTTTGAAGCTGGGTTTGATGACCATTGCAGACACACCACAATGTGCAGAAGCATGCGCAGAAGCATCTAACTGTTAGGTCTCAGTGCTTGTGAACTTGGGTCCCGTAGCGTTATGCCTGCAACATCGACAAGATTTCCAGTGTGTGAACATTCTCTGTGAACCTGGCTGGATGTTATGTAACTGTATGCACACAACACACTCACACATTTGTATTACATTGTATCACAATGCATTGTATTCTATTATAGATTGCTGTTACATACTGTCAATCTTTACAGGAGCAGAAAGCCTCATCTTTCTCCTGCGCAGAGGCTGGTGGGTTTGAACTGCCAACCTTATGGTTAGCATTCCAGTGCTTATCCAACACTGCCGCACCCAGAGCCTATATGATATCGTGTCCTGTCATGTTATATTGTATCATATTACGTGAATGTGGTGGCTCTGTAGGATAAGTACTGGACTACCAGCCATAAGGTCGGTGGTTCAAACCCACCAGCCACTCTGTGGAAGAAAGATGAGGCTTTCTTTCCCATAAAAATTTGGAGCCTTGGAAACCCTACACAGGACCCCTATGAGTCGGAACTGACATGAAGGCACTTAAAAACAACAATATAACACAATGTTCACTTGAAATGCATATTATAATTGACCTTTTATATTTATATTTATATTTATATTTACAGAAAGCATATTCCTTGCACTCTCTCTATATAAAGAGTATAATATAAAATACACTTGTGTATCCTATAGGATAAACACTGTACCAAAAAGTCGGTATGAATTGTAAGGTCAGTGGTTCAAACCTGCCAGCTGTTCCTCAGAAACCTTATACAGGGTTTCTATGAATTGGGACTGACTCAATTGCATTTAACAACCAAAACATGTACATATATGTTCACAGATTATATATACATAACTGGATTATACACATATATGCATGTATGTACATGATACATACATGTATTATGTACATGCATATATATGTGTGGAGTACTGGTGTAGCACTGTAGGATAATCACTGGACTGCTAACCAAAGTCCATGGTTCAAACCCACCAGCACTCCTCGTAAACCCTATACACACGGTCACTATGAGTCGGTACTGACTTGCAGCACTAAACGACAATGACTTACATATGTGTGCGTA
>NW_006409018.1:113325-117460 GCF_000296735.1 Chrysochloris asiatica | reverse complement strand
ATAGCCTTCTCCAGCAACTGGACCCTCCTGACAATATGTCCCAAGTATGAGAGATGAAGTGTGGCCATCTTGGCCTTCAAGGAGCACTCTGGCTGTACTTTTCCCAACACAGATCTATTAGTTCTTTTGGCAGCCCATGGCACTTTCAATATTCTCCTCCAACACTGTAACTCAAAAGCATCAATTTTTGTACGGTCTTCCTTATTCACTGTCTAGCTTTTGCATGCATATGAGGTTACTGAAAATACCATGGCTTGGGGTAGGCGCACCTTAGTCCTCAAGCTGACATCTTTGCTCTTCAACACTTTAAAGAGGTCTTGTGTAGCAGTATATATATATATATATTTGTTGTTATTGTTAAGTAAGTTCCGACCCATAGCGACTCTGTATAGAGTTTCCAAGGAGCAGCTGGTGAGCTGCTCACACACACACACACACACACACACACACACACAGATATATACACACATATGGGGTCCTGATGTGACGCTGTGTGATAAGCACTGGACTGCAAGGTTGGTGATTGAAACTTATCAACTGCTCCTCAGAAATCCTACATAGGGTGGTGATGAGTCAGAACCAACTCCATGGCCGCTAACAACAATAACAACACACACACACACACACACACATCTGTTGTTAAGTACCCTCAAGTCAGTTCCCTCTCATAGAGACCCTGTATAGAGTCTCTAAGATTGGCTGGTAGGTTTGAACTGACTGCTGACCTTGCAGTTAGCAGTCTGGTGCTTATCCCACAGTGCCAGAACTCCCAATTATATAATGTTACAGTGATATAATAGGGCGTCCTGGAGACAGTGGTGGAGTGCTTGGCAACTCACCAGGAGGTCAGTGGTTTGAACTCACCACCTGCTCTGCAGAAGAAAGGCCTGGTGATCTACTGCCGTGAAGATGACAGTGTTGGAAACCCTCTGAGCAGGAGTCACCTAGAACCACCTCACGACGTTTGCCTACTTTGCGGTGTTGCTAGTTGCATTACGTGTCTGTCTAGGTGGCTTTGCTTCCTCTCTTGTATGCGATGCATTGTGTTGGAAGACTGAGGTACGGCGACCTGTCACCATCAAGACTCCCAAAGGTTGGACTTCACCTTCTCTGTTTGTCTCCTATCCAGCCAGTAGTGAGCCTCATGGCATACTGCCTGCATCTTACACATCTCGTCACGGCGTCCCTTTCTTGTTTCTTTTTGTTTTGGTTAAGAATTCCATCTGAGAGTTCACTCTTGCTGCTTACCACACTCGGCCACAATTCTAATGAGCTGAACAAGTCTAGCAGGACCAGGCAAAGACTATGTTTCAATCCATCACTGATTCTGAAACATACTTAGTAGTGATACTGCAGCTTCAGGTCACTTTGTGTTACAATTCACAGAGTTTGTTACAGTAGCTGTTACAGTTCACCGTTCGACTTTAAATATAAGTTATTCAAGTCTCACAGCCCTTAACACCTAGCTCCTCAAAGTAACATCTTTGCTCTGTAACTCTTCAAAGAGGTGTTTTGTAGTGGATTTGCCCAAAGTAACACACCATCCAGACTGTTGCTTCTGTGAGTGTTGATTGTCGATTTCAATCAAATAAAATCATTGGCAATGTCCATCTTTTCACATTGGTCCAATTGTGAGGATTTGTGTTTCCTCACGTTGAGTTGTAATCCACATCGAAAGCTGTAGTCTTTAGTTTTAATCAGCACTTACTTTGAAGCCTCTTTGCTTCCCACAAGCAAGCTTGTGTCATCTGCATGTTGAAGGTTGTTGATGTTTTTTCTGTTGTTAAGTGCTTCATTTCAGATTCAGTGTGACCCTGTAGAGGGTTTCCAAGGTTATAAACCTTTGTGGGAGCAGAAATTTCATCTGTCTTCCTTGAAGCAGCTGGTGGGCTTGAACCAACAACTTTGTGGCTCTCAGGTTGTTGATGTTGTTGTTGTTACGTGCCATGGAGTTGGTTCCGACTCATAGCAACTCTGTACAAGGTTTCTGAGGCTGTAAATCTTTACAGGAGCAGAAAGTCTCATCTTTCTCCCACGGAACAGCTGGTAGTTTCAAACTGCTGACCCTGAGGTTAGCAGCCCAATTCGTAACCACTACGCTATGTAGTCAGTTTAATTCCTGTGTATTCATCTGATGAGATCCATGCATATAATTGCCTTATATATTGTTTGAAAAAGGTATTTGCAATGAATGAGTCACCGGTATGCACCAGAATCAACTTGACATCACCTAACAACAGCAAGAATATATAGTGGGGTCTCATACTAGGACCAATATCGTACAGTTCACGTGGTCACACTATGACTTTTCAATTTTGCAAAGGAACTACTTAAATGAGTCAAGTGCATCTGAATTTCTAAAGCGTGCCCTGTGTTCTTTAATCTTCACTTCAATTGCATTTATTCTTATTCTAATTATATAGCTTTGTGGAAAACAACCAAAGATACAAACCTGACTTGACATTCACCCATGGAGCTCACCCCAATGCCTTCTGTTGAGAAGGAGAAGGCTTGACAGACAGGAAGTGGGTTTCTGGAAGGGAGAACACACTGACAACCCCAAATAGGAAGTGAGCTGTGTGAATGCTTGTGAGTCATTTCTGAGCCTCAGTCTTCTCCTCTGTGAAATGGGAATAAGAATATCTATTTCATGTTTCTCATAAATGTATACATCACTCATCTGTCAATCTGTCCTACTGTGGTGGCTTGCGTGTTGCTGTGATTCTGAAAACTATGTCACCAGTATTTTAAATACCAGCAGGGTCACCCATAATAGACAGGTTTCAGATGAGCTTCCAGATGAAGACAGACTACGAAGAAGGAGAGGTGGATTACTTCCAAATACTTAGTCACTGAAAACTTTATAAATAGCAGTGGAACAGTGTCAGCACCAGAATATTGAATATTGAAACATGATGAGAAGCATCAGAATAGTGTCAGAAATGGTGCGTGTAGATGAGCCCCTCAGGTTGGAAGGCATTAAGAATACAACAGGGAAAGAGCGGTCTCCTGGAGCAGAGTTGACCGTGATGATGTGAATGGAGCAAACCTTTTGGGACTTTCATGTGCTGATGGGGCACAACTCAAAATGAGGAGAAACAGCTGTAAACACCCATTAATAATTGGGACATGGAACATAGAAAGTATTGCTGTTGTTGTTTTTAGGTGCCATCGAGTCCATACCGACTCATAGAGACCCTAGGTACAACAGAACAAAACACTGCCTGGTTCTGGGCCATCCTCACAATGGTTGCCATGCTTGAGCCCATTGATGTTACCACTTCTGCTGCATAAAACATTTTTTAAAGTGTTGAAGAGCAAAGATGTTAGCCTGAGGACTAAGGTATGCCTGACACAAGCCATGGTATTTTCAATAACCTCATATGCATGTGAAAGTTGGACATGAATAAAAAAGAGTGTGGGAGAATTGATGCATTTGAGTTGTGGTGTTGGAGGATAATACTGAAAGTACCATGGACTGCCAAAAGAACAAACAGATCTGTTTTGGAAGAAGTGCAGCCAGAGTGCTCCTTAGAAGCTAAGATGGCCAAAGTTCATCTCTCATACTTGGGACATATTGTCAGGAGGGACCAGTCACTGGGGAAGGATATCATGTTTGGTAAAGTAAAGGGTCAGAGAAAAAAAGGAAGACCCCAATGATATGGATTGGTAAAATGGAGAAGTGGCAATACAAAGTATAAATTTAGGAAAATTGAAAATTGTCCAAAATGAAATGGAACACATAAACATTGATATCCTAGGCAGCAGTGAGCTGAAATGTGGGTGTCATAAGTGGGATCTACTTATGACATGTTATCCACTGAGAACCGTGTGGAGCATGGTTCTACTGTGAGACACACAGGGCACCATGAGTGGGATCTACTTATGACACATTATCCACTGAGAACCGTGTGGAACACAGTTCTACTGTGAGACACGCAGAGCACCATGAGTGGGATCTACTTATAAATAATCATCCACTGAGAACCTTGTGGAGCACAGTTCTACTCTGACACACACACGGGGCACCATGAGTGGGATCTACTTATGACACATTATCCACTGAGAACAGTGTGGAACATGGTTCTACTGTGAGACACACAGGGCACCATGAGTGGGATCTACTTATGACACG
>NW_006409018.1:107201-113112 GCF_000296735.1 Chrysochloris asiatica | reverse complement strand
CACCATGAGTGGGATCTACTTATGACACGTTATCCACTGAGAACCGTGTGGAGCATGGTTCTACTGTGAGACACGCAGAGCACCATGAGTGGGATCTACTTATAAATAATCGTCCACTGAGAACCCTGTGGAGCACAGTTCTACTCTGACACACACGGGGCACCATGAGTGGGATCTACTTATGAAAAATCAGCCACTGAGAACCCTGTGGAGCACAGTTCTACTCTGACACACACGGGGCACCATGAGTGGGATCTACTTATGAAAAATCATCCACTGAGAACCCTATGGGGCACAGTTCTTCTCTGACACACATGGGGCACCATGAGTGGAATATACTTATGAAAAATCATACACTGAGAGCCCTGTGGAAACAGTTCTACTCTGACACACATGGGGGCTCCATGATTGGGATCTACTTATGAAAAATCATCCACTGAGGACCCTGTGTAGCACAGTTCTACTCTGACACACACCGGGGCACCATGAGTGGGATCTACTTATGAAACATCATCCACTGAGAACTCTGTGGAGCACAGTTCTACTCTAATCATCCACTGAGAACTCTGTGGAGCACAGTTCTACTCTGACACACATGGGGGCTCCATGATTGGGATCTACTTATGAAAAACCATCCTCTGAGAACCCTATGGAGCACAGTTCTACTCTGACACACATGGGGATGTAATAATTGGAATCAATTTGATGGTAAATGGGCATGACAATAGATAATACATTGGCATAAAAGTCATCTAAAGTATCAAATCATATCATCATTATTCTCTGAACTTATGCTAACGCACTGAAAATGGAGTTTTCAATTTGTCCTTTATTGTTTTTACTCCCTGATGCACAAAATCTGAGGCCACTTGGGAATATTTGTGATGTCATCAGGGATGAAGATTAATCTTTTCCTAAGCAGCCAGGGAATCAAATGACATTACATTAGGCACATCCCCTGCACAAGACTTCTTTAAAGTGTGGAAGATCAAAGATGTCAGTTTGAGAACTAAGATGTGCCTGACCCAAGCCGTGGTGTTTTCAGTGACCTCATATGCGTGTGAAAGTTGGACAATGAATAAGGAAGACTGTAGAAGATTTGATGCCCTTGAGTGACGGTGTTGGAGGAGAATATTGAAAGTACCATGGAATTCCAGAAGAACAAACCAATCTGTGTTGAAAGAAGTACAACCAGAATGCTCCGTAGAAGTCAGGATGTATTTTGGACATGCTGTTAGGAAGGACAATACTTGGACAAGGCCATCATGCTTGGTCAAGATTAGGTTCAATAACAAAAAAAGGAAGACCTTCAATGAGATGGGTTGATACAGTGACAGCAGCAATGGGCTCCAGCATGGCAATGATTGTGTGGGTGGTGCAGGACTGGGCACTGTTTTCCTCTGTTGTATACGGGGGTCCTATGAGTTGGAACCGATCTAACAGTATTTGACAACAAAACTACAGCACGAAAGGAAAAAAGAAAAGGCTTCCCAGTGGTATGATGGTGACGCAATCTCCTGTTAAGTGAAAGGTTGAAGATTGGAACCCAGCCATCGGTTCCTCAGGAGAAAGACCAGGGGACGTGCTCCAATAAAGTTGACTGCCTAGGAAGCCCTATGGGGCAGCTGCACTGTGTCCTATAGGGTTGGGTGCCTCGGAATCTATTCTCAGGTACACAATGAAGCGGCGAGAAACGTCCCCTTTGTTTTTCAAAACCACTGCCTTTTAAAAAGTTTAGGATGATTCCAAATGAAATTCCTATAGCAGGATTTCCAGTAGTCTGTTAAATTTTATTGCCTACATTATCATCTTTATAGAAGTTGGAAAACCTCTGGAGAGGAACATTAAAGTTTATCCTTTTGCTTGTCATAAAGGAAAGAATATCATATTTTACCTAAGGGGATGTCTTAAAATGACTTTTAAAATAGAAGCCATAAAAACATAATAGAAACTCAGGGAGAATGCCTGTATCCTTCTCTCTCTCTCTCTTTTGCCTCCTTCTTTCAGAAATTATAGAATGAGAATAGATTAATGAACTTCGGACCTACCAGTTGTTTGCCTCATCTAAGGGTCCCTGGTGGTGTAGTGGTTAAATTCTTGGTTGTCAACCAAGATGTTGATGGTTGGAACCTTACACCTGGTCTGTTTGTTGGAGAAAGATCTGTTCATCTCCCCCAGTGCATCCTGGGAAACCCTACTGAGCAGGTTCATTCTGTCCCATGGGGTCACTGTGAATGTGAATTGTCTGAATGATATCTACTAACGATCCTTGCAGATGACACAGTGTGCTGACAAGGAAAACAAGGAGCCCATAATCTTGACTTTGGGTTTGGTAATCTTCACAGAGAGCAGACAATCTGCTTTCTCACAGAACATGACTCATATGCATGAGAAACTGGGCAATGAACAAAGAAGACCAAAGAGTTGATGCCTTTGCATTGTGGTGTTATTATTAAGTGCTTACTCGATTCTGACCTATAGTAACCCTGTATAGGAACTCTGGTAGTGCAGTGGTTATGAATCAAGCTGCTAACCTCAAGGTCGGCAGTTCAAAACTACCAGCGGTTCCACGGGAGAAAGATGAGTCTTTCTGCTCCCATAAAGATTTACAGCCTTGGAAACCCTGTACAGGGTCACTATGAGTCGGAACTGACTCCATGTTACTTAACAACACAACATTCGGTTTCTAAGGAGCGGTTGGAGAGCTTGAAATACCAACCTTGTGGTTCAAACCAAGTTTTCAGTCCTGCTCACTAACCCACAATGCCACAGAGTGATATGCATAAGTGGACTTCCAGAAGAAGATATCCGTCTTTGAAAAAGTACCATCAGAGTGTTCTTAGAAGCGAGGAGAGGGGAGACTTTGTCTCTCATACTTCAGGCATATGATCAGGAAGGACCAGCTTCTAGAGAAGGACATCAGTAGAAGAAGTAGAGGGTCAGAGAAAATGAGGAAGACGCTTAACGAGAAGGATGAACACAGTGGTAGCAGAAATGGGCTCAAGTGTAACAAAAATTGTGAGGCGGGTGCAGAACCATGTGGTGCTTCATTCTGTTTGTATATATGGTTGCTATGAGTTGGAAAAACTTGAGGACGCTTCAAACCATGGACTGCCAAAAGAACAAACAGATCTGGGTTGGAAGAAGTACAGCCAGAGTGCTCCTTAGATGCCAGGATGGCCAGACGTTGTCTCTCATACTTTGGACATATTATTAGGAGGGACCAGCCGCTGGAGAAGGACTTCCGGCTTGGTCAAGTGGAGGGTCAGAGAAGAAGAGGAAGACCCCCAAGGAGATGGACTGGCACAGTGGCAGTAACAATGGGCTCAAACGTAGCAACAATTGTTAGGTTGTCGCAAGACCGGGCAGTGTTTCATTCTCTTGTGCACAGGGTCGCTATGAGTCGGTACTGACTCAATGTTATCTAACAACAACATGGTAATGCAGTTAAATCTTTAATGACTTTCCTTGCAATTGATGAAGTGTACCCCACAACCTTTTCCCCAAGCGTACTCAAATCAATCATTCACATTGTAAATTTCTAACTAGTCTTAACTCCAGTGATCGAAGGCTCTTGGCTGTAGCTGGGACAAGGTGGAGATGGGAGGAGGAGGCGTCATGCCCAGTTTCTGATCTGACACCACCAAGTACCAAGCATTTTTCACTGTCCATTTCCGTCCTGCCAGAAAAGAAAGCGTGGTTCTGTTTTGCTGTGCCCTAAATACCTATCCCTGCATCAAAGAGATCTTTGGGTTTCTAGTCTCTCAAAAGTTTTGTAAAATAGGCTGATTTGGGTTACTCCAGACATTTTTCTCCGAATATGATTTTTCTCAGACAATCATAATTGAATGTTTTTTATGGGCTGGGCTTTACCCATACACCTAAAGCGAGGGAATAAGTACTGTTTATTTTTACCCGAGGGGGCCAATGTAAACATCCTAAGTAGTTTGTTTGATGAATGGAGATTTGTCTATTTAATGCTTTGTGAAATTGGCATCATTTGTTTAAATCCTCATGGCAGAAAAGGAATCAGACTAGCTTGAGATTGATTCATATGTTTTTTTGTTTTGTTTTTTAATGAAAACAAGGCCTGGAGATCAACTTCACAAAACGAACCAATGGAAATGTGATGGATCACAACAGAACATGAATGGACTTGCATGCTCTAGAGGTTTTATCAGAAGACACTAATCACTGGAGGAGGACATTGCGTTAGATGAAGCACAAGGCCAGCGAGAATGAGGGAGGCCCTCAGTGAGACAGAAGGACACAGTGACCACATCGATGTGCTCAAAGAGGCCAATGACGGTGAGGACAATACAGGATGGGACGGCACTTTGTTCTGATGTATACAAGCCAAAGCTGACTGCATGGTCACTCTCTATCTATCATCTACCCATTTGTCCATCCATCTATCCATCCATCCATCCATCCATCCGTCTGTCCGTCAGTCCGTCCGTCCGTCCGTCTATCCGTCTATCCAACTATCCATCTATCCATCCATCTATCTATCTATCTATCTATCTATCTATCTATCTATCTATCTATCTATCCATATCTATTGGTCTACCTATCCATCTCTATAGTTATCTATCTGTATATCTATCTATCTTTTTAGCTATCCATCCATCATCCATCCATTCATCTGTGCATCCATGAGTCTCTCTATCCATATATCCATCTGTCATCTATCTTGTTTTTTTCTTTTCTTTCTTTCTATCCACCCATCCATCTGTGCATCCATGCATATATGTATCTATCCATCTACCCATGTATCCATCTATCCTCTATATATCTATAAATTCATCCATCTAGTCATTGATCTATGGTCCACCTCTACTCCATATTTCATATCCACCAGTCATCTAGCTATGCATCATCCAGTTATCTATCTATCTATCTATCTATCTATCTATCTATCTATCTATCTATCTATCTATCTATCTACCTATCATCTATCTGACTTCTATCTACCATCCATCTATTTATCTATCATCTATCTATCCACCATCAATCAATCTGTCATCTATCCATGTGCCTGTGTCATATATGTATCAATGTATCTATCCATTCATCCATCTGCCAATCCATCCATCCATCTATCCATCCAGCCATTTATCCATTCATCTATTCATCCATCCATCCATCCACCCATCCATCCATCCATCCATCCATCCATCCATCCATCCATCCATCCATCCATCCATCCATTCATCTATCCATCCATCCATTTATCCATTCATCCATTCATCTATTCATCTATTCATCCATCCATCCATCCATTTATCCATTCATCTATTCATCCATCCATCCATCCATCAATCCATATATTCATCCACCCAGTTAAAGCTGTTGTCCAGTCCTACGTACAACATAATAAAACACTGCCTAGTGTTGTTCCATTTCCATAACTGCCGCTTTACTTTAGCCCACTGTTGCAGCTACTGCATCAATACATCTCGTCCAGTGTTTTCCAAATTTTCACTGACCCTCTCCTAGCATTTAGAGGCCACTGGTTAGTATAAGAGAAGCCGTGGCCATGCAGTGGCTAACACATTTGGCTGTTAACAGAAAGGTTGGAGTTTTGAACCCACTAGCTATGCTGCAGGCAAAAGTTGAGTTGAAATAGTCTGCTTCTGCAAAGATTTATCATCTTGGGAACACTATTGGACAGTTGCACTCTATACTACAAGGTCACCATGTGTTGGAATTTGAGTTGCTAGCAATGGATTTGGTGTTTTGGGTCATGGAAATAGTTAAGCTCTGGGCTACTAGCTTGTATGTTGGCAGTTTAAGTATACCCAGAGATGATAGCAAAGAAAGAAGTATTGATTAGCTTCTGAAAAATCATCCACTGAGAACTCTGTGGAGC
This sequence comes from Chrysochloris asiatica, assembly GCF_000296735.1. NCBI lineage: Eukaryota > Metazoa > Chordata > Mammalia > Afrosoricida > Chrysochloridae > Chrysochloris > Chrysochloris asiatica. The sequence goes on along the minus strand of NW_006409018.1, from coordinate 107,240 downwards.
ACAGTTCTACTCTGACACACACGGGGGCACCATGAGTGG
>NW_006409018.1:105377-106966 GCF_000296735.1 Chrysochloris asiatica | reverse complement strand
GATCTACTTATGAAAAATCATCCACTGAGAACCCTGTGGAAACAGTTCTACTCTGACACACACGGGGCACCATGAGTGGGATCTACTTATGAAAAATCATCCACTGAGAACCCTGTGGACACAGTTCTACTCTGACACACACGGGGCACCATGAGTGGGATCTACTTATGAAAAATCATCCACTGAGAACCCTGTGGAGCACAGTTCTACTCTAACACACATGGGCACCATGAGTAGAATCTACTTATGAAAAATCATCCACTGAGAACTCTGTGGGCACAGTTCTACTCTGACACACACAGTGGCTCTGTGAGTTGCAGTTGACTTGATGGCAATATACAACGATGACATGATGCCTTACATTAAAATCTTATCAAAGTGTTGGTTACTTCATATCATGTCTACAAAGGTATCATTATAAATCAAATGATGACAGTTATTTCTTTATTACAAAGGACATTGATCCCACAATGCTTCTGGGACTAGCAGCCATTTTGCCTGTGGACAAATGACCTATACATTTTGAATATTGTCATTAAATATTAATAGAAATACAGGCACATGCAAATACATTCTACCTCCTTTTGGCAAGATTTCCCTGAAAGGAGAATTAGGTATACCTTTATAGGAAATGAAACCTTGGCTGACATTGAAACCATCGTTTTCAAGCATCAAAACCTATTTCCTTAACTTTGTCTGTACTTCAGAGTTGTCTTATGTCCGGCATATAAGGGGACACTGTTGAAGAGCTTGGGGCTGGGTTTTGAATTGCATTTCAACAGATGCATTTATAAGACAGCAGGTGGAATATGGGTCTGCATGAGGTCGGTATAGAGTTTTGCAGGAAATCAAAGGCTTTGATAAAGTGCGGAATGCTAGTTGTGCTGTAGGATAAGCACTGGACTGCTAACCTCAAATCCTTGGGAGAAAGATGAGGCTTTCTGTTCCCGTCATGATTCATACATAGCCTTGGAAATCCTATACAGGGTAGCTATGATTGGGATGGACTCTCTGGCACTGGGTTTGGTTTTTGGTTTGCTTTTGAGGTAAGTTCACAGTCTTCCCTGGAGTTAGTAGTCATTGGGGTCTGAATGTACAAGATGTGAGTGTAACCACTGTATTTTCCATATGCATATATGTTTTTAGTGTTGCAAAATTTTCCTAATAAATGCCTCTAATGAATCTTCTACCATTGTTTGCCAGTCTGTGACACTATGGTGGCTCGATGTTTGCTGTGATTCTGGAAGCTATGCCACAGGTATTTCAAATGTAAGCAGAGTCACCTGTGGTGGGCAGGTTTTGACGGAGGTTCCAGAAGAAGACTAGGAACAAAGACCTGGTGATCTACTTAGTAAAATCAGCCCGTGAAAACTCTAGGGTTCATAGCAGAACGTTATCCAGTAGAGCCCTGCAAGATGTACCAATCAATATTGTAAATACCAGCAGGCTTGCCCATGGTGGACATGTTTCATCTGAGCTTCTAGACTGTTAGAAATGAATCCCGATGTCGCATAAAAGACACTCGGTGAGACTAAATTACCTTGGCAAAGTAAAATTTACTCTTGCAAGAGGGTGCGTGCGCATAGCCG
>NW_006409018.1:103186-104991 GCF_000296735.1 Chrysochloris asiatica | reverse complement strand
AGGAAGTAACCAAAGAAAAAGAGAGAGATCATAAAGTCTTTACTTCAGGAAATAAAAAAGTTACCCAAATATAATAAACAGGATTATAATTTTTTCCCCACATAGACTAAGAAGATAGACCAGGAATAAACACCTGGTGATTCTACTTCCAGAAACCAACAGAACAGTGTCTGATACCTTGCTGGAAGAGGATCACCCCCTGGCTTGGAAGGTGCTCAGAATAAAAAGTGGCTGAAACCTTATGTTCAGCCTCTGAGGGATTGTGAAGGTAGTGGGGGGAGGGGGTGCGGGGGGGCATAGCAACCTTACGCACAGCAGAATGAAACACTCCCTGATCCTGGGCCAACCACACTTGAGTCCAACAGCATTGACTGTTTTCAATCCCCCTCAAATCATAGACAAATGTCGTTAAATACACTCAGTTATTCATGATGTCCTAGAGGCAAATCAAATGCATCTCAATTCTTTTTAAATACCTTGGTCCATTTAAAGCCTGGTTATAACAGGTTAAATGTAAGCCCTATTTATCTGCACCTGAGATAATTAACTCGTCTCTTCATTTTGTTAAAACTATGTTGCTAAGTGCCACGTATTTGGTTATGACTTGTTAGCTGATGGAGGAGGAGAATGTCCCATACAGACTGTCGGATATATGGTTGGAAGGGAGTACTACATTGTTAAACTAGCTTCCCTGCCCACCTCCCCCAAGATTTAGTTTATATTAATATTTATTGTTTTATCTTTTCTTTGTTAATCATGGTCAGCGTATAGATAAGGGAGTTCCAGGGATGCAATGGAATTTGGAAACCTTTGCTTAACCTACGTTAAGGTCTGTGGGAGAAAGACCTGCTCCCCTAAAGATGATAGCCTGGGAAGCTCCACTCTGTCATATAGGGTTGCTATGATTTGGAATGACTTGACACCACTCAACAGCTATAACTTGGAGGAGAATATAGAAAGAACCAACAGATTCATGTTGGAAGAAGTGCAGCCAGAGTGCCCCCTGGAGGCCAGGATGGCTAAACTTCATCTATCATACTACAGACATATTGTTAGGAGGGATCAATCATTGGGGAAGGACATCATGTTTAGTAAGTTGGAGGGTCAGAGAAAAAGAGGAAGACCCCCGGCGAGATGGATTGGCCAAGTGGCAGCATCAATGGGCTCAACCGTGGTTGGCCCAGGATCGGGCAGTGTTTTGTTCTGCTGTTCATAAGGTTGCTATGAGTAGGTATCGACTCGATGTCACCTAACATCAACAACAACAGAACATTTGGAACTTCTACCATCTTCACATATACAATCCAGTGACATTTATTAAACTCATCGTATTAAAAAGTTTGATATCAGACAACTGTTTAGCTGGTTTACTTAATCTGTTTTCTCTCTCTTTATTCATACTTCTCTATCTTTTTTGTCTTAGACATTTTCTCTTGACATCAGTCACTGTCTTGAACTCTTCATTGCCTTTTTCCTGACTTTATCTAATAGGAACCTTGACATGCCTGGTCTCAGAATCTTGCTGTAGGCTTTAATCCCTCCCCCTGCCCCCACCCTCCTGTACTTGTCAAGGGATTCCTGGTACTACAGTGTATTATGCATTGGGCTGCTAACTGCAAGGTCAGCAGTTCAAATCTACCAGCCGCTCCTTGGGAGAAAGATGAGTCTTTCTGCTCCCATAAAGATTTTGAACTTTCACATGCATATGAGGTTATTGAAAATAACCTTAGTCCTCAAACTGACATCTTTGCTCTTCAACACTTCAAAGAAGTCTTGTGCAGTAGATTTGCCTAATGCAGTAAGTT
>NW_006409018.1:97775-99026 GCF_000296735.1 Chrysochloris asiatica | reverse complement strand
GTAGTTAGCAGCACAATGCTTCATGCCAGCAGGGCTCTTTCATCTGGAAAAGACCCAGAAATTCTAAGTTGATTTGTCAAAAGCCAGTTAGGTGCTGTCTTACCTACAATCTTCCCAATCCACTGCCACTGAGTTGGTTCTGACTCACAGTGACCCAGTATCAGGTTTCTGAGTCTGCCAATGATTATGGTGACAGAAAGCATCCTCTTTTTCCCAAGGAGCGGCTGGTGGGTTTGAACTGCCGACCATGAAGTTAGCACTCCAGTGCTTATCCTACAGTACTACCCAAGCTCCTTAATAAACTACAGTGTTTCTCATAAATGTTCGAAATGCAATTCACGAAGCTCCTGATTCATGACCGTACAGAAACAGTCTATAGAAAACCAGAGGTGCCCAAGCTCCTTCTTCGCCTTGGGACAAAGATCTCAGCTGATGTCTGATTCATAAAGTCATTTTCTTCCTGACTCCCAAATGATCAGAAATCATAGCCCTAAGGCACGAGACACAAAGCCAGAGGATGATAGAACAAGACAAAGTAGAAGCAGTACCTTTGGCTGTGGATAGGAATAGAAGACCTGGGTAGGAATAAAATACCTGTGTAGGAATACAATACCTGGCTAGAAATAGAGTACATGGGTAGGAATAGAGTACCTGGATAGGAATAGAGTACACGCGTAGGAATAGAGTACCTGGCTAGAAATAGAGTACATGGGTAGGAATAGAGTGCATGGGCAGGAATAGAGTACCTGGGTAGGGATAGAACACCTGGTTAGCAATAGATTACCTGGTTAGGAATAGATGACCAGGGTAGGAATAGAATACCTGAGTAGGAATAGAATACCTGGGTAGGAATAGAATCCTTGGGTAGGAATAGAAGACCTGGATAAGAATAGAGTACCTGGGTAGGAATAGAATACCTGGATAGGAATAGAATACCTAGGTAAGAATAGAATACCTGGGTAGTGATAGAAGACCTGGGTAGTGTTGCAGACCGTGCAGAGGTTCGAGGCCCTATAGGCCCGAGTGTAACAGATCTAGCCACTTGGCAGTTAATAGCAAATTGTTTTTCATCTTAGTGTTCAGTTATATTTATTTAATTCCAAACATGAGCCCTGGATGTCCACAGAGAAATGCAATATTCCCTTAAGTTTCTAAGTTCAAGATTTTCCCCCTAGAACCAAGGCAGTAAAACTTCCTCAGAGGATGAACAAGGACAGGTTTACTGGGATTAAGCAGGGAGGCTCTGGAGAG
>NW_006409018.1:93747-96040 GCF_000296735.1 Chrysochloris asiatica | reverse complement strand
TTGGCGGTTCAAGCTCACCAGTTGCTCCTTGGAAATCCTATACAGTGTCGCTATGGGTCAGAACTGACTCGACGGTACTTTAACAACAACAACCGGAACAACTGTGCTCTGAGGTTTTCTGAGCCCAAATTGCAACCTGTTAACTTCCTAAATAAAGCCCATAACTCTGAGTATGGTGTGAGTTCTGTGTGGCCATTTCAACAGATTATGGAACCCGACTTGTTTGAGAATCTGTTGCAATCTTTTAATCATTCCTGTGGTAGGATTTGTTGGTGCCGTGTTTTTACAGTATCATTAATGTATCTTCTGAACAGATGCTTGTAAATAACACCTATACCACTCTGTCACTGATTCCAAAGAAGAGAGAATCATCTGATTCCTTCTTATGAATTTCGCACCCCCTCAAGGAGGACATTTGAAGGACAGTCAAGGCAGATTCCCTTACACCTTCCTGTGAACAAATTTCATGCTAATAACAAACTCGCCCCTTTGTTATGCAGTTGTTGTTGTTGTTTTGTTGTTTTTAATATATGCTAAGGCATAACCGATGGTTTATGCCTGACTTATTTTCCGTTTCAGACATGGCTACTTCGGGGTACTGATTAACACCCGAGTCTCTTCCCCAAAAGTGTGCGTTGAAATCCTAACTTCTGTGAATGGCATTTTGTTTAGAAATAGAGTTTTCTTGGTTATGGTAAGATGTCACAAGGTGTCTGGTTAGAACCCACTGAGGGCTCCACAGGAAAAGGGTGTGGCTGACAGTCTTCATAAACATCACAGACTTGGAAACCCTATGGGGCAGTTCTCCTTGGCTTTACAGGGTTGCTATCAGTTGGAACCGACTTGATAGCTGTGGAATTGGTTTGTTATATCAGTGAAGATATACCAGAGTAGTGTGGGTCCTAAGCCTGATCGTTTATTTCTGTTGTTGTTAGGTGCCAACGAATCCGTAGTGACTCATAGCAACCCTATGTACAACAGAACAAAACACTGTCCAGTCCTTTGCCAACCTAACAATCATTGCTACACTTCACTTGAGCCCATTGCTGCTGTCACTGTGCCAATTCATCTCTTTGGTGGCGTCTTCCTCTTTCTCTCCAACTCTGCACTTTACCAAACATGATGTCCTTTTCCAGAGACTGGTCCCTTCCTGATTATATGTCCAAAGTATGAGAGATGATGTCTGGCCATCCTGACTTCTAAGGAGCACTCTGACTATACTTCTTCTAACACTGATCTGTTTGTTCTTCTGGCAGTCCATGGTACTCTCAATATTCTCCTCCAATAACAAAATTCAAATGTATCAATTCTTCTACTGTCTTCCTTATTCACTGTTCAACTTTCATATGCATATGAGATGATTGAAAATATAATGACCAGGGTCAGGCTCACCTTAATCTTAAAATAGATATCTTTTTTCTCTAACACTTTAAATAGCTCTTGTGCAGCAGATTTGCCCAACGCAGTACGTCATTTGATTTTTTTTTTTTTTGACTGCTAATTCCATGAGTGTTCAAGAGATGAAGTGATGTATTGCGTTTCTAAGAGGTGACTATCTTATAAAAATAGTGTCTATACCATAGACACAGAGACACCCACAAGGGGGAGACAAACATCATATGAAGCCCAGCTACAAAGAAACGCCAAAGATTGCAAACAAACCCCAGAAGCTAGGAAAGACACCGTGAAAGAAGACCTTGGAAGGGATCTGTGAAATTGACGCGAAATTGACGCCAACACCTGACATGGGCATTCAGCTTCCAGAACTGTGAGGAAATGAATTTCTATTGTTCTTAAAGCTGTTGTTAGGTATGTGCTCCTCAGTCACCTGGGAGCACAGGAACCTTCAGTCCCCTCTGAGCACAGGAACCTTATACACAACACAATGAAACACCACTTGGTCCTGGAACCTTCTCACAATTGTTACACTTGAGTCCACTGTTACAGCCCATGTGTCAATTCACCTCATTGGGCGGTTTTCCTCTTCCTCACCGACTCTCCACTTAACCAAGTCTGATATCCTTCTGCAGGGATTGGTCTCACCTGACTACATGTCTGAAGTATGAAAAAAGAAATCTAGCCACCCTGGCTTCTAAGTAACTTTCTGGTTGTACTTTATCCAACACAGATTTGTTTGTTTATTCTAAGGTGTTTTTTATAAAAAATTCTATTTAAAATTTTTCTTGTGAATTGAATGATAGTTTACATGGGAGAACATTGTTTTACACTTATCATTTCATTGCAATGATTACAATCTCCGCGCATCATCATTCAACAGTGTTTGCTTTGATTC
>NW_006409018.1:91649-92722 GCF_000296735.1 Chrysochloris asiatica | reverse complement strand
CATCAGCCCACAGCGCCACACCAGGACTCCTCTGGGTGGTGGTACGTAATTTTCATGATCGTGAAACTAGTTTACCATGGTCAAGGCTTATTGCCATGTGGAAGTCCCATGGAGATGGAGTGACATTGTGCAAACAACTGTGGGGTCAACCTTAGCAACTATTGTGTGGTGGCACAGGACCGGGCAGTGTTTTGTACATGAGTCGGCACCTAACACACACACACAATCCTGTACTAATGTGATAATATAAAAAACTCCAATGCATTAAGTCTTGTTTTCATACCAAGAAATTCCTTGCCAAATCAAATATAGCTTTTAATCCCATGAAGTCTGTTTTCAAAGCTTGGCTGAAATAATAATTCATAGAGTAATATGGTTTAAAGAATCTCTTACTGTACCACATCCTCAAAAGAAAATATTAAATACCTATGTTTCAAACAGAAATGCTTTGCTTTCTCATCGCTTCAAAACAAAAAAAGAGTGGAAATCACTGAGATTTATTCTGTAGCTGGGCAACCAGAGAAAATCAAACATTATGATTCTATTGTGATATTAGCTCAAGATAAGGTTATATTAGGAGGTATGACTAGAGATGTTTGACAAGGTAAATACTTTACACCCATTAGGCACATGGCATGACATTTATAGATCTGTTACTCATACCCAAAAGGAAGGGAAATGATAAAGAGAAGAGCAGAACTCAAGACTCTTTGGAAGAAGTAAGTGATAACACAAAATACGTTTGATGTGTACAAATCCGGTCACAGGTATTACCATTGAGAAAAATGCTAGACCATGGAAACCTCAATAGAGTTATGTTCAAATATGACGAATGGGGGACCATAAGTACATATACAAAGTCTTTGACAAACCACAGTTGCTGGGACATGGCTCTGACTCATGGTGCCCCCGTGTATGTCAGAGTACAACTGTGCTCCACATGGTTCTCAGTGGATGGTTTTTCATAAGGAGATCCCACCCATGGTGCCCCCATGTGTGTCAGAGTAGAACTGTGCTCCACAGGCTTCTCCGTGGATGGTTTTTCATAAGGAGATCCCACCCATGGTGCCCCC
>NW_006409018.1:86239-91134 GCF_000296735.1 Chrysochloris asiatica | reverse complement strand
AGAGTAGAACTGTGCCCCACAGGGTTTTCAGTGGATGATTTTTCATAAGCAGATCCCACTCATGGTGCCCCGTGTGTGTCAGAGTAGAACTGTGCTCCACAGGGTTCTCAGTGGATGATTTTTCATAAGCAGATCCCACTCATGGTGCCCTGTGTGAGTCAGAGTAGAACTGTGCCCACAGCATTCTCAGTGAGTGAGTTTTCTGACATAGATTACCAGGACTTTCTTCTGAGGGACATCTAGGTAGATTCGTACCTACAACCTATTGGGTAGTACTCAAGCATATTAGGAGTTTGTTCCGCTCACGATTAAACTGATTAAATCCAGGAGGATGATTGATGTGACATGACAAGGCGCATGCGTGAGATGCTTTCACCTTCAGTGCATAAGAAATCGATGAAAACAGAACAGTTCGTTTTTCTTTTATAAGTAGAACATTTCTACTTGAACAGAGTCACTACTTACAGGATGCCATTTCCTTGGACTTATTTGGCCTATTGGAAGGTGGTTTGAACACGTTTACTCAACACAAGTTTAAGTGTATGTCCTTTTAGGAATTTATAACTTGGGAAAACACAGAAGAGCAATCAAGCAAACCTCCACTGGCACTGAAGGTTTCTATTTTGAGGTGGAGTTTGCCGTCTCGAATGGCACACACATATGTGTTTTTATCATGTGGCTTTCTCTCATCTACCATCACCAGCTGCTCTTTAGTTGATTCGTACACATGGCGACCCCATACGTGTTAGAGTACAACTGTGCTCCATGGGGTTTTTCAGTAGCTGGTTTTTGAAAAGCAGATCACCCCGACTTTTCTTCTGAGACACCTCTGGATGGGCTGGATCTTCTAACTGTTCTGTTAACAGCTGGTTGAGTTCAGTGTTTTCACCTCACTCAGTGCCTCCAAATCAGTTGCTGTTGAGGCTCAGAGTAGAACTGTGCTCTGTGGGACTTTCAAAAGCTGATTTTTCAGAAGCAGATCTCCAGGCCTTTCTTCCGGGATGCCGCCTCTGGGTAAACTGGAACTTGTGACCTCTCTCTTAGAAGCTGTGATGTTAAAAATATTTGTTCCACTCATCCTTCAGTGAGAATTTCCCATTTTCTAGGTTTGTGTGTGTTAGTATGTGTATGTGTGTAATTCTTACTTGTTCAACCAACAATTTTCCTCAGAATCCTGCTTAACTCAAACTTTGTCACCCAGTATTTTTACTCTCCCACTTTTGGTCCTTATAGAATGATAATAGTCTACTTCTGGACCCTGTCATTTAGTCTTGATAACAGTTTAGTGCCAAAGTGAATTCTGGCCCTCACAGTCTCATCTGATGAACCCACAATTCTTGCTACTACTCCTTATGAGACCCAGTTTGCTCAGTGAGTCAGTGATTCTTAAGTCTATAATTATCCATAAAATATTACCTCTGACCATGTATTTGTTCTCCAAATCACATTCTTTTTATGCAATAACACTTAAGACTGATTTTAAAGGATTTTTTTTTTCTTTTGCTAAATTCTATTGTTAATTTGAGGTGTAAGGTGCACCTGAAGGAGCTCTGGTAGCGTAGTGGTTACAAATTGGGCTGCGAACCGCAAGGTCAGCAGTTCGAAACTACCAGCTGCTCCGCAGGAGAAACATGAGGCTTTCTGCTCCCATAAAGATTTACAGCCTTGAAAACCCTGTACAGGGTCGCTATGGGTCAGAATCGACTTGACAGCACTTAACAACAACAACAAGGTGCGCCTGACCCAAGCCATGGTATTTTGAATCACCTCATATGCATGTGAAAGTTGGACAGTGAATAAGGAAGACCGTAGAAAAATTGATGCTTTTGAGTTATGGTGTTGGAGGAGAATATTGAAAGTGTCATGGGCTGCCAAAAGAACCAACGGATCTGTGTTGGAAGAGGTGCAGCCAGAGCGCCCCCTGGAGGCTAGGATGGCCAAACTTCGTTTCTCATACTTTAGACATATTGTCAGGAGGGACCAGTCCCTGGAGAAGGACATCATGCTTGGAATATCGGAGGGTCAGCGAAAGAGAGGGAGACTCCCAATGAGGAGGGTTGGCACAGTGGCAGTAACAGTGGGCTGAAGTGTACTAATGATTGTGAGCTTAGCACAGGACTCAGCAGTGTCTTATTCTGTTATGTGTAGGGTCGCTAGGAATCAAAACTGACTCAGCACCACCTAACAACAACAAAAACAAATTCTGATCTATTTCATATAGTCATTGTTGTTGTCACATGACATCGAGTCTGTTCTGGCTCATAGCGACCCTGTTTAGGGTTTCTAAGAGTGGCTGGTGAGTTTGAACACCTTGCAGTTAGCAGCTCAGTGCTTATCCTATAGGGCCACACCAGGGCCATGGCATTTCACCCCTTCTGGTCACCTGGGATACTGTGGCGGTTTGCTTGTTGCTCTGATGCTGGGAGTGCCACTGTTGGTATTTCCAATCCCAGCGGAGTCACCTGTGGTGGACAGGTTTCAGCAGAACTTCCAGACTGAGAGAGAGTAGGAAGAAAGGCATGGAGGTCTCCTTCAGAAATCAGCCAATGAAAACCATATGACTCACAAGAGAATGCTGGGAGATGAGCCCCTAGGTTGGAAGATGCTCGAAATATACATTGCCTGTAACAATGCGTTAAGGAGCTCTGGTAGCGTAGTGGTTACGAACCTCAAGGTCAGCAGTTCGAAACTACCAGCTGCTCTGCAGGAGAAAGATGAGGCTTTCTGCTCCCGTAAAGATTTACAGCCTCGAAAACTCTGTACAGGGTCACTATGAGTTGGAACCGACTCCATGGCACACAACCTTAACAATGCGTTAGTGCAGAAGAAGATGGTAAAGGTGGTGAAGGGCCGGGAGATATTTTGTTCTGTTATGCTGGAGAACACTCAAAGCCAACAGTAACATTAAGATATTATGTTCTATACAAAGGAAACAAAGAAACAACCGCTTGTCACACAGCCCATTCCAACTCATAGCCACGCGATATGGAGTTTCTGATATTGTCAATTCTTTACTAGAGCAGAGAGCCTCATGTTTCTTCCTGTGGCAGCTGGAGGGTTTGAACCACTGACCTTCCAGTTAGCCGGCTAATGCCTAACCCACGGTGCCACCAGTGTCCTGCTATCTAAAATGTCAGCAATTTGAATCTCCTAGTTGTTAGGAGGGATACTGGTGAAGCCGTGTGCTTTTGTAAGGATTTGTGGCCTGGGGCACTTTCTAGGGTGGTTAGAGTCTGTCCTCTAGTGTCTGAGTGGGAATCGAGTAGACACCAATGAAAAACTGCTTCTCTGTTGTAATGGGCTAGCTAAGCTTCTTGTGGACTTTCTGGGTACTCTTACCATCACTAATCTTTTTTTTTTTTTTTTCCTAAAACAAATGCTGTATGCCCAGATACAATGATCGGATCTGAGACCTGCAAGGCTACGAAATGATACATTGCACAGATATGGAAGGAAGGTGGATTGTGGAGAATTTACATGCCAGACTCACAGATTTAGAAGGAGCTCAGCATTCCCCTGCCTCGGATAATATTTCTTCTTAAACTGTGCATTATTTCAGTCAAATAAATTAAAACCACTAAGCGCACATTTTAAAAGCTTTCTTATAACCGCCAACGCTCATTTTCCTTTTCAATATCGATTAACGTTCCCTCAGTAGGACGCATTTTTAAAAGGTTTAAAATACGATGTTATGACAGGTTTTTATGACAAACCCTGGTCCATGTTTTAAAAAGATTTTGTCATGAATTAGGAATTAGTACTTTGCTTGTTCAGAAATCAAATGAATCCACTATGGTAAGTAAAATTAGAGACTCGTGGTCTTGCCATAAATAATTGCATACTAAAATACACAGGATAAATAAAATAAATTTAAGATGGTTATTTATAGCGAAATGAATGAAATTCTTAACAAGATATCCTTAACAAGATAGTGATGATCTAATTATAATTCAATTTTCGCATGATTGCAAATAGCACATGATTTTCCTTCTCCAAGATTATAGAGATACTACCGGCTGGAAACTCCAAATAGCTCTGGTGAGGCTGCACATAGGGTAAGGACTGGATTACTAATGAGAAAACAGGAAGCTGTCTGCTCCTGTCTCAGAAACATCACACAGGGTCACAATGAGTTACAACTGACTTCATAGCAATGACATTTTCTTATTTTTCTTTTTTTGAATGTGGGGGAGGAAAGTAGAAATCTAGTCCTTGGGGGCACAACTGGTTAAACATTCCACCACTAGCTGAGGGGCTGAAGGCTGGGGTCCATTTAAAGGTTCCTCAGAGAGAGCATTGATGATTGCTTCAGAACACTGAGAACCCTGTGGAGCACAGTTCTACTCTGACACACATGGGGCACCATGAGTGGGATCTACTTATGAAAAATTATCCACTGAGAGCCCTGTGGGGCACAGTTCTACTCTGAAACACAGGGGGCACCATGAGTGGGATCTACTTATGAAACATCATCCACTGAGAACCCTGTGGGGCACAGTCCTACTCTGACACACATGGGGCACCATGAGTGGGATCTACTTATGAAACATCATCCACTGAGAACCCTGTGGGGCACAGTTCTACTCTGACACACACGGGGGCACCACGAGTGGGGTCTACTTATGAAACATCATCCACTGAGAACCCTGTGGAGCACAGTTCTACTCTGACACACACGGGGCACCATGAGTGGAATCTACTTATGAAAAATCATCCACTGAGAGCCCTGTGGGGCATAGTTCTCCTCTGACACACACGGGGCACCATGAGTGGGATCTACTTATGAAATATCATCCACTGAGAACCCTGTGGAGCACAGTTCTACTCTGATAGACACAGGGCACCATGAGTGAGATCTACTTATGAAACATCATCCACTGAGAACCCTGTGGAGC
>NW_006409018.1:73471-86001 GCF_000296735.1 Chrysochloris asiatica | reverse complement strand
GATTACATTGCGGTAAAGTCTGCTGGCTGGTTGGAATGGGAGGAAGAGAGAACCAGTCAGGACACACAAAGGTTTGGTCACATTCTTCTGGTTACTTACTATACAAATTGCCTGTGTCTATTGAATAAACAACTTCTTTCTCTTATATTCTAAAAACTTGGTCACGTTTGAACAAGTTGTTCTGTAAAGCTATGTCCCTCCTCAGTATAAGTCATCAGGCATCTTTTACAAATGATGCAAACCAAAATAGTTGTATTGTAACTTCTGCATGACGTCCTTGTGTGGCACTGTAGACTCAACACTGGATTGCTAAGCAAAGGTCTGGAGGTTGAAATCCATTAGAAGCTCCTTGGAAACACTCTCTGTATAGGGTAGCTATGAGTCGGAACCAGTTCCATGGTGATCAATAATAGCAACGTGTTTAGAAAGAGAATACTTAATGGCATGCTGGTCCATGCCCTTGGCCACTAACTGAAAGGTCGGTGGTTGGAACTCACCAACTGTTCCACAGGACAAAGTCATGGCAGTCTTGTGTCAGGAAAACACATAGCCTTGGAATCTCTAGGAAGTAGATCTGAAGTTCTACTCTGTTCTATTGGGTCACTATGAGTCCGGCTAGACTTTCTGGCAGTTGGCATTTCAGAGCTGGCAGCTTATAATGTTTTACTCCCTGAAACTTACTATGCGATGCAAAGAGTTTCCAATGAGAATTACCATTGTATCTGCTGTTACAGATTGAATTGTATGCCTTGAAAGCATGTGTTTGTTGTAAATTCTAACCCCTGGCTTGGTTATCAGGAACAGTGGTGGCACAGAGGTGAATGTGCTTGGGTGCTCAGCTGAATGACAGTCAGTGGAACCCACAAGCACCTCTTCATAAACGTTTACAGAGGACAGGAGAGTTCCACTTGTCCTGCAGGTTCCATTATGAGGTGAAATTGATTGGATAGCCCTGGGTTTGGATTGTGTATGAATAATGACTGTAATTCCATTCAGAAAGGTGTGTTCTTTGTTATGTGAATGAGGTGGTATTAGTATAAAAGCCATGTTAAGACTATCTCTTTTCAGACATAAAAGCAGATAAAGACATGGAGGAAGGCACATGTCACACCATATGATGATTATCAAAGAGCACACCCTTCGGAATGGGTTACATCTCAGTGTAAAGAAAACAAAAATCCTCCCCATTGGACCAATAAATAATGTCATGATGAATGCAGAAAAGATTGAAGTTGTCCAAGACTTCATTTTACATGGTTTGAAACTACCAGCCGCTCTGCGGGAGAAAGATGAGGCTTTCTACTCCCGTAAGGATTTACACCCTCGGAAACCCTGTACAGGGTCGCTACAGGTCGGAACCGACTCAAAGGCACTTAACAACAACAACAACAACAACCACCATCAACACTCATGGAAGCAGCAGTCAAGAAATGAAATGATGTATTTCATTAGGCAAATCTGCTGCACAAGACCTCTTTGAGGTGTTCAAGAGCAAAGATGTAAATTTGAGGACTAAGGTGTGCCTGATTCAAGCTATGGTATTTTCAATTGCCTCATATGCATGCAAAAGTTGGACAATGAGTGAGGAAGACCATAGGAGAATTGACACATTGGAGTTATGGAAAGGAATATTAAAAGAATCATGAAAGTCAGACATATTGTCAGGAGGGACCCAGTTGCTGGAGGAAGAAATCATGTTTGGTATGGTGGAGGGTCAGAGAAAAAGAGGAAGACTCCCAGTGAGATGGATTGGGTAAGTAGCAGCATCAATCAATGGATTGGGCTCAAGTGTGGCAACAATCGTGAGGTTGGCCCAGGTCCCAGCAGTATTTTGTTCTGTTTTGCATAGGGTCTCTATGAGTCGATATTGACTCTATGGCACCTAATAACAACAACAAGGGCACTACAAAATCTGGGGTACGTGCCATGATTAAAATGGCTTATTAAATGGAGTCTTACGCTGACTCCACTTTATCCTAGGCTTTATCTTACTTCTGTTTCTGAGAAGACGACACACAATTGCTGAACAAGGGCAACTTGCTCTCTGCAAGAATGTGGTTGAAAGTAAATTAATTAGTATACAGAAACTTATTAGTACACAGGACTTACTTTACAAGGAGTTGCTAGGCTTAGCAGCTCATGAAAATACTCCCAGAGACACCATGGTCAATTGGCATAATGGAGTCCACAAAGACAATGCTCTATGTCCTGCTTTGCTGAGCAGCTACTGAGATCTTAAAAGCTCATGAATGGGCATCTAAGGCTCAACTGCTGGTCTCTCCATGTGTGGAAGAAAGACGAGTGCTAAAAATTGAAGATGCTTAGAATCAGCCCAATGGACTAATGGAACACCTGAACATCGGTCTCTAAGACTCTGATACTACAAGAACTAGATGGTGTCTGGCTACTATTACCAACTGTTCTGGAAGGAATTGTATTAGCGAGTCATGGATACAGTGGCAAACAATGTGGAACAAAACTCAAAATTATGAAAATTACCAGGTTTACTGGTCAGAAAGAGACTGTAGCAACCTGAGAATATGGCTCTGGAGCACCCTTCAAGTCTGAAACAGAACTCACCCAATTTTCAACTAAATGATAGATATGCAGCATAGTAAGATATGCTCACCATTCAAGAAAGGACAATGTCTAAGGACAAAGTTCACAAGGGTTGGAACGGAGGGTGGAATGGAAATAAGAATCACCATAGGAAAGTGAGATAACTGTTATTACATGGTGTTGGTTGGTTGAATATGTGCCGTGAATTCGGTTCTGACTCCCAGCGACCCTGTACAGTATTTCTGAGGCTATAAATCTGTACAGGAGCAGAAAGCCTCATCTTTGTCCCGCGGAACAGCTGGTAGTTTCCAACTGCTGACCTTGTGGTTCGCAGCCCAATTCATAACCACTATGCTACCAGATGAAGGGGATTGTAATCACTGAGACACTATGAAGTGTATGATTTGTCAAATGTAAAACTGATGATCTTCTCTGTAAACCTTCACTCATTTCACAAATAAAAATGTTCAAAACAAAAGAACTTGCCTGAGCATGTTCTTAATGAGTTCTTTAAAATTACCAATATAAAGAACTTATTTTAGCTAGCCAATCAGAATACCTTTTTTACTGTTAGTTGCTGATATTTTAATTTAATTTTAATTTTTACTGTTACTTCCTGATATTTAAGCTCTGCGGGGCTTCTGACTGGTAGAGCACTTTGTAACTGTCTGGTTGCTCTATGTTACCCCAACTCATGAATCTCTCTATCCCTCAATAAACTTGTTTTATTTTTACTTAAAAAAAAAAAAGTATCATGAAATGCCAGAAAAACAAACAAATTGGTATCAGAAGGTACAGTCAGAGTGCTGTTTGGAAGCCAGGATAGCCAGACTTTGTCTCTCATACTTTGGACATATTATCAGGAGGGACCAGTCCCAGGAGAAGGACATCATGCCTGGTAAAGTTGAGGGTCGGAGAAAACAGTAGGTGACCCGCAACAATGACACAGTTGTAGTGGCAAAGGATGGTGTAGGACCGGGCAGTGTTTCATTCTGTTGTACAAAGGGTCACTATGGATCGGAACTTACTGTATAACACCTAACAACAACAACAAAAACAAGAAACTGAAGCTGTAAACAAGGACCTTCCTCCAGAGATGACAGAGAGAGAATCTTCCCCTGGAGGTTGCGTCCCAAATTCAGACTTTTAAACTGCGAGAAAGAGAAATATTTGTTAAATCCACCCACTTGTGGTAGCGTACTGGTTACAAATGAGGCTGCTAACCTCAAGGTTGGCAGTTTGAAACTCCCAGCTGTTTTGCGCGACAAAGAGGAGGCTTTCTGCTCCCGCAAAGATTTGCAGCCTCGGAAACCCTGTCACTTATGAGGAACCAACTCTATGGTACTTAACAACAACAATAAGATAAGTAAGCCATCTGCCTTGAACAATGCACTTCTTTAAAGAATTACCCACATGGAATCAAACTGACAACTTGAAAATTTCATAGGAGGCTGAGGGCCAGTGAGTTTATGATAATGGGGGCGGACCAACTCAAAAAGGGAGGGTGGGAATCATTGCACAACTCAAAGAATGCCATGAATGTCACGGAATTGTACATGAAGACATTATAGAAATGAAAAGAAAAAGAGAATTATGGCTATGAAAAATCTCAAGCCCAAACTACCGCCATCAATTTGGTTCCAATCCATAGGGACTGTATGTAGGGTTTCTGAGACTGTGAGTCTTTATGGGAGGCAGACAGCGTTGTCTTTTTCCTGTGGGGTGGCTGGTGGGATAGAAAGGCACACCCAACCCTTGTCTTACAGGAGCACACCAGGACAGCCCAGTGAGAGCACCCCTATCCAAACAGCCCGAGGTAAAACAGCATCCTGCCAGCTTGCCGTGCAACTCGGAATGCGTCCCAGTTAATAGATGCTACCGAGGTCCACCAAGATGAAATACAATTACACCAGGTGTATGCAAAGCTTTCTCTCTCTATTCTAATTATTTGTCCTTGATTTTAATTAAAATTTCAGTAATGAGCAATTAAATAAAGCATTTTATTAAAGAAAAATATTGTAGTGGTGGGGTTTTCTTCCCCCCTTTGCAAAATGCATTATGCAAATTCATCGTTAAGAAAATGACAGTTAACAATGATAAAGTGATTAATGATGCAAATAAAAACCTTAATTGGCTGCCATTGAAGTTAGAGATGCTTTGCTGTTCGTGATTGTTTATCAGCAATGCAGGTGTGGCAGAAGAGATGTGATGATTCCACAGGTCTGCAGCGTGAAGTCCCACTGTGCAGGGTAGGCTATGGACATAAGTTATCATGCTGTCGTCTCATAATGTTGGTTGTTGTTGTTGTTGTTAGGTGCCGTTGAGTAGTTTCTGACTCACAGTGACCCTACGCACAACAGAATGAAAGTCTGCGGATCCTGGGTCATCCTCACAATTGCTGTTACATTGCAGCCCATTTTTGCTGCCACTGTGCCAATCCATCTCACTGGGGAGTCTTCCTCTTTCTGGCTGACCCTCCACTTTACCAAGCAGGATGTCCTTCTCCAAGGACTGGGCCCTCCTGACACCATTTTAGAAGTATGAGAGATAAAGTCTCACCATCCTGGATTCCAAGGAGCACTCTGGTTGTACTTCTTCCCACACAGATTGGTTTAGGTGATGCTGGAATTCTACCTTCAATATTTTACTCCAACACATTAACTCAAATGCATTGATTTTTCTTCAATCTTCCTTGTCTAATTTTCACATGCATATGGGGTGATTGCAAATAGTAGGGTTAGGGTCAGGTGCACCCTAGTCCTCAAACTGATATCTGACCCTTGAACACTTGAAAGGGTTGCTTTACAGCAGATTTGCCCAATGCTGTGGTGCTGTGGGTTAATATGCCAGAGTGCAAAGTGGTTTGAACAGCAAGGTTGGCAGTTCAGGCTCAACAGCCGCTCCTTGGAAACCCTACACAGGCTAGATATGGGTCAGAACTGACTCGATGGCACTTAACAACATAGGCTGGGGTCATTTATATGCCACAAATTCAACCATGGATCCTCAGATCATATTGAAAATGGATACTTGGAAATCAATCATCCATGTTCATGGAAACAACAGTCAATAAATCAAACACATATTGCATTGGGAAAATCTGCTGCAAAAAAACGTGCTTAAAACGTTAAAGTGCAAAGTTGTCAGTTTGAATAGGAAGCTCCTCATATGCATGCAACCCCCCAAAAAACAAAAACGAAACTTTGGAAAATAATCAATCTGTTCAAAGTATGATTGTGTTGGAGAACATTGGACATACCATGGATTTACAGGAGAACAAATAAATCTGTGTTGGAAGAAGAACATCCAGAATGCTCCTTGGAAGTCAGGATGGCCAGTCTTTGTCTCTCATACTTTGGACATATTATCAGAAGGGAGCAGACCCTGGAGAAGGACATCGTGCTTCATAAAGTGGAGGGTCTGAGAAAAAGAGGAAGACCCCCAACGAGATGGATTGGCACAGTGGCAGCAGCGATGGGCTCAAGTGTGACAACAGTTGTGAGGATGATTCACTGTTTTGTTCTGTTGTGCATAGGTTTGCAATGAGTCAGAAACTACTCAATAGCACCTAAAGACAATGGATTTGGGGGGACATTTCCCTCCACCAACACAAGGCAGTGGAATGCTTTGGTTTCAAATAGTCATCCTCTCCTTTTTGTCAGCTGGCAAACTGGCCTGTCTGCTGATTTCATCTTTAGCTGAATGTCAAAGGCTCTTAGAAGCAAGGGTGGGGGTAGGGAGTTGGATTTTGTATCAGAACATTTTCAATAGCAATTGTCAGGAGTGGCAGGGGGTTGGCTTGGTGAGGGGTTGCATTTCAAAAGCTCAGTGGGATGAATTGTGACCCCCTGTAGCTTGGGACAGAGAGGTCAGAATGGAAGAATCTAGGAGAATAGTATTCTGACAATGGAAAGTAATATCCCAGAGTGTAGAATCCCCATTTGACTTTGAAAACATGAAAAAGCTGTGATCTACGGGGAGTTGGCTTGATTTTCTTACTCCTTAATTCAACGCAGCTATCATTCACTCAGGAAACTTTTTGCAAGGAAATTCATGCATGTAACTCAGAGAGTCTCAGGTGGGCGGAGAAAAAACATGGTATTCCTTGGTGCCTGTGATGGTTAACAATGCATTTATTTCTGATAAGCATCCTGAAGGTTTAATCTCTCTCCAGACATCTCTAAGAGAAAAATCTGAACATGTGACTCTCATCTACAGAGAAAAACGGAAAGGTTTTCAGAAACCAGCCAGGCTGTCATGCTGGGGTGTGTCTTGACTTTCAAATGCTGATGCTCCTGCCCCCTTTTTGGGTGTTTCTGTGACTCACTTTGAGATGAAGTTTCAGATAGGCACAGAACTCAGCCCAGAGCCTTCTGTTTGCCTACTGTCTCCATTTCGCTTATCTTTCCATTACTGTATCTCTGCATAGTCAGTGATTTGAGAGGAGCTGGAATACACTAGTTGTTAAGTGCTGTTGAGTCAGTTCCGACTCACAGTGACCCTGTATAGGGTTTCCAAGGAGCAGCTGGTAATTTTGAACCATTGACCTGGCGGTTAGATGTCCAGTGCTTATCCTACAGTGTCACCTCAGGACTTCAGAATCTATTAGTAGAGACTGGTTAATGTCATACCCTTATCTGTGATACTTTGGAGTCCTGGTGTGGTGCTATAGCATAGAAACTGTACAGCTGACCACAAGGTCAGTGGTTCAAACCCACTAGCAACTCCTTAGAAGCGCTATACAGGGTGGCTATGAGTTAGGTTGCTTCACAACCACAACAACAACAACAATCTGTGATATTAGATACTGAGTGTTTTGCTGTAGGATGAGCATTAGACTGCTAACCACAAGGTTGTGGGGTCAAATTGTGAGAAATTTTCAAGATGGTCCATCTTCAGGAATAAAGGACACATGAAATTGCTAGACCAGACACAGGTTTTTGGTTCACACACAGGGGTATGTGAGCAGGATGAATTGGGGGAGGGAGGGAAGAAATCTGTTGTAGGACTAGGAATTTTAAATAAGAATACAGTCTTATTAAGGCCATGCAGAACTGGGGAGAGGGAAAATGGGGCATTTGGGTAAATTGCAAAAGTCCATCATACCCAGGGGAGTCCCTGGCATAGCGCTGTGGGCTAATGCATCTGACTGCAAAGTCATTTGAACTGCAAGGTTGGTGGTTCAAGCTTATCAGCTGCTCCTTGGAAACCCTATACAGGGTCATTATGGGTCGGAATCGACTCGACGGACAGCACTTAACAACAACAACAATAGTACCCAGTAAAAGGAGAACCAGAGGAGGGGGTTTTTTCAAGACGGGAATAAAAGTGTTTGTGGGCTGGCCATACAGCGTGTCTGCCTTTGTCTACAGCGTTGGGCACCTGATTTTGCAAAATCAAATAAAACCTCTCTCTTGCTAAACTGAGTACAGACTGGTTTTCTGTGGTTCCTGTGAGGCGGAACCCACTCGACGGTACTTAATAAAAACACCTCTGAGATCAGAGTTTTATCTGTGAACCCATGAAAAAAAATCTGGTGACTCATTGCACACACAATCTGCATCAACTTAATAGTATACCTGCATACTGTACTTTCACACAAATCAAGTGTGTTTCATGGGTGTGGATTTTTTTGTTAGCAACTCAACAGGACCCTTGAGTGTTCTTCTCCTGTGTGCAGTGTGTGAATATTCCATGTGTGGGTGTCTTTAACATGAGCTGGAACAGACAAGTGAACACTGGAGGGGGCTGTGGATTTATTGATATATATGTGAAAGTTGGACAAAGAGTAAGGAAGACTGTAAAAGAACTGATGCATTTGAGTTATGGTGTTGGAGGAGAATATTGAAAGTATCATGGACTGCCAGAAGAACAAACCAGTCTGTGTTGGAAGAAGTATAGCAGATTTCAGACATATTATCAGGAAGGACCAGTCCCTGGAGAAGGACATCATGTTTGGTAAGACCCCCACCCAATGAGATGGATTGGCACAGTGGCAGCATCAATGGGCTCAAACTTCGCAACGATTGTGAGCTTGGAGCAGGACTGGGCAGTGTTTGGTTCTGTTGTGCACAGGGTTGCTTTGACTTGGAACCAACATGACAGCACCTTACAACAACATATCTCAAAGTCGTTGCCGTCGTCTCCTCGATTCCCAGTCATGGCACCCTTGTGTGTTATCAGTGTAGAACTATACTCAGAAGGGTTTTCAATAGCTGAGTCTCTGGAAGCTGATCATGGCGCCCCCGTGTGTGCAAAAGTAGAACTGCTCCACAGGGTTTTCAAGGCTGTGAGCTTTTGAAAGTAGATAGCCAGACCTATCTTCTATGACTCCTCTGGGTGGACTGAGCGATGAATGCTTGCACTACCCAAGGTCTCCAGGAGTGCTTGGAGACCTGCATCTGAACACAGAAGAGATGCTTTATAGAGGTAATAGAATAAAGAGGTCAAAGGAGATTGCAGGGACACATGTCATATCATTGTTGTAATATTGCATTCAGAGTTGAGTGAAAGATTACACATGAGCATTAAAAACTCTCCAGGGTAGTTTTTTTTTTTTTTTTTAATGTTTTATTGTGAATTATGTGATAGTTTACATGGGAGAACATTAGTTTTACAATCATTCTTTCGTATATATATCCTCTCATTGCCATGGTTACAGTCCCCTCCATGCATCATCAACCAACCAAAGGATATACCCTGCAAGCCTGCCCCCTACACCCCCTTGGTCTTCAGCACACAGTCCCTCTCCCCTCTCTGGATTCCAGGGTAGTTTTTGTTCCTTTTCAGGGACCCCAAGTAACCCAATTCCCTCCTTTTTGTTGTTAGCTGCCAGAACGAAACACTGCGAGGTCTTGTGACAGCCTTAAAATTGTTAAGATTTGAGCCCATTGTCCGTGTCACTGTGTCAACCCATCTCCTTGAGAGTCTCCCTCTTTTTCTCTGACCCTTCACTTTACCAAGAATGATGTCCTTCTCCAGGGACTGGTCTCTTGTGACAATATGTCTGAAGTATAAGAGAATAAGACTCACCATTCTGGCTTTTAAGGAGCATTCTGGCTGTACTAATTCCAACACAGATGTCTTCCTCCTCTGGAAATCCCTGGTACTCTCAACGTTCTCTCTCTTGGGTGGCATCTATTTAAAAGCCTATGTGTTGTTGTTAAGTGTGGTGCAGTCAGTTTTCACTCATAGTGATCCTGTATAGAGATAATAGGTGGATTTGAACTTGGGGTCCACAGTCCAATGCTTATCCTACAGCACCGCACCAGGAATCTTTGTGTGAAGTTTTGGAATCACGACTTCCTGGGGGGCCACCTCCCCATCATGTTCCAAATAACAGACGGGTCTGGTGAAAAGAGATGGGGGATAGGATTCTTATGATTCAATATTGAGTAAATGTTATCATGACTGATTGTGACTGTCACAATTGTAAAGGTGGAAGTTTTGTAATAAAAACAGGGAAGCATTTAATCTTAAAGTCCCGGAACAGAAGACCCTAGGACCATCAAGGAAGAAGAGCACAAGCGGAATGTGGGACCCTATCCAGAGAAGCAGAGACACCAGAGATGGAGGCAGAGATGGGGGCATGGAGAGAGGGAGCAGCTGAGGACTCTAGATTCCTGGAAAGAGAAAGGCTGTGTGCTGGCGGCCAGGAAGTACTCTTGCAGAATGTGCCCTTTGGTGGTGTAAATTATTATATATTCCTGAGTATTTTGGTGCACATACAAAAAAAACCCAGAGGGAATGGAAGCAAATGCTGTTGAATGAAGATGCATGAAAGCTATTGTAATCATTGCAATGAAACAATAAATGTAAAAGTGATGTTCTCCCATATAAATTATCACTCAGTTAACAATAAAAACCTAGGGGGGGATAAAAAGTTGAAGATGTGAGTGTGCAGCTCACTAAGACAGAGAAATGCTGCCATTTATTTCCTTGACTTTCAATGAATGAGGAAGACTAAAGAATTGTTGTCTTTGGGTTCCACTGTTGCTAAGGAATATTGAATATACCATGGACCACCAGAAGAAGAAACAAATCTGTGTTGGAAAAAGTCCAGACAGAATGCTCCTTAGAAGCCAGGATGGCCAGACTTCATCTCTCGTATGTTGGACATATTATCAGGAGGGACCATTCCCTGGAGAAAGACATCATGCCTGGAAAAGAGGAGGGTCGGCGACAAACAGGAAGACCCCCAGCGAGATGGATTGGCACAGACGGCACAGACGCAGCAGTAATGGGCTCCAAGTTCCCTTCCAAAGATAACAGTTGTGAGGATGGTACAGGACCAGACAGTGTTTTGTTCTATTGTCCACGGGGTCTCTATGTGTTGGAACCAACTTGACATCATGTTACAACAACAACATCTGGACTTCAGTAAGGCACGAGGCTACCTTTCATTCCCTTTGTACACAACGAGGCCCCTACAAGGTGGAACCAACTGAGATCAACTCAGGACACCACCCCACAGACTTCGTTTACCTGAACGGTAAAAAGCAGATAAGAAGGGATCCTTCTTCATGCCAGAGTTGTTGTTGTTGTTAAGTGCCGTCGAGTCGGTTCCGACCCATAGCGACCCTGAACAGGGTTTCCAAGGCTGTAAATCTTTATGGGAGCAGAAAGCCTCCTCTTTCTCCCGCGGAGCAGCTGGTAGTTTTGAACTGCTGACCTTGCGGTTCACAGCCCAATTCGTAACCACTACGCTACCAGGGTAGTGATGTTGTTATGAATGGACATGTATGGACAATCCCGGACTCTGTGTAGAGAATGTTGTAAGAAGTCGATGTTTTGTTTTGTGGTTTTTTTTTTTTAAAGGATTCTGATGCCACCCATGGAAACCTCTGTGTCGTTGTTTTGCATTCAGCCAGCGAACTCATCTCAAGTGCCTTTTTGGGTGGTAGCCCTTCAGAATATAATTTTAACAAGCCTCGGGCCCTGACCTCAGACAGATAAAATGCGAAACCAAAAACCTAGAGAGCAGATTTAATTAGCAAGTATTCATTATGTAGTCATGCTCAATGGATTTATAATTAAATAGACAGTAGAGAAAAATCCTGTCAACTGTCTTCTTCTATATGATGTTTGTCCCAACAGATGAGTTCCCAAAGGACTTTCAGCTTGCTGTTTCACTGACCGTACTGGGCAGCAATGATAAGCCACGCTTACTGCTGTGGTTGGTGTGGTACTATTAACCTGCATGGTCACTGGGTCAAATCTACCAACATCCCTGTGGGAGAAACATGAGGCTGCCTGCTGACCCGTAAAGATTCACAGTCTCGGAATCCCTAGTCTCTCCAGTAGGGTTGTTGGGTCTGAATGGACTCCACGGTAGTGGGTTTTCTTTGGGATTTGTTGTGCTTAACGCCTAGTGGCAGCCCTATGTATGTCTGAGTAGAGCTGTTCTCCACGGGGTTTTAGCACCTGATTTTTTCATAAGGAGATTGCCAGACCTCTCTTCCAAGGCACCTATCGATGGCCTGGAAACTGCTATTCTGCTGGAAACTCCCCTCACAGTCCAGGAAGATAGACATTTAAGTTCAGAGCGTGGCTCTAGGGGGAAGCCCTTCTTCGTCTATTTCAGCTTCCCGTTACTGCTGGGAATCTTTGCTGTTCCTAGACTTTCAGATTTGTCAATGAATTTTTGTGGCTTCTCCTGGTGTGTGTATCCATCTATTGTAACAACTCAGGGCAGACCTGAGCTGACTGATCACAGCACATCTCATTGTATTACGGAAGGGAACTTCTTACTGTTGGTTTTTATGATGACGATTCTGACTCAGCCATCCCATGAGACACCGTGGAGCTCCCTTTAGGGGTGCCAAAGCCGAAAATCTCCAGGTCTTTCTTCCTCAGATATGCTGGGTGGGTTCAAAGTGCCAGATTATCTGTTAGCAGCTAAGTGCTTACCCAGTGCATCACCAAAACTTCTGCCTGTCTACCTGTCTCTCTGTTTGTCAAGTGTCCGTCTC
>NW_006409018.1:62940-71769 GCF_000296735.1 Chrysochloris asiatica | reverse complement strand
ATCTATCTATCTATCTATCTATTTATCTACCTATCACATCTATCTATGTATCTATCATCTATCTATCTATGTATCTATCTATCTATCATCTATCTATCATATCTATCTATCTATCTATCTATTATCTACCTATCACATCTATCTATCTATCTATCACGTCTATCAATCTATAACATCTATCTGTCTATCATATCTTTCTATCTATCTATCACATCTATCTATCTATCTATCATCTACCTATCACATCTACCTATCTATCATCTATCACATCTATCTATCTCTCTCTCTCTCTCTCTCTCTCTCTATCTATCTATCTATCTCTATCTCTCTATCTCTCTATCTATCTATCTAGCTAGCTAGCTATGTATCTATCATCTATCAGTCTATCACATCTATCTGTCTGTGTATCCTATCTATCTCTCTATCTCTCTATCTATCTACCTATCTAATCATCTATCATCCATCATCCATCCATGGATCCATCCATCTATCCATCCATGCATCCATCCATCCATGCATCCATCCATCTATTCCTCTACACGTGAGTGTCCTGATGCCTTAGTTGTCATGAGTTGAACAGGTGGTCGCAAGGTCAGTCTACTTTGCATCTACCAGCAGCTGCTTGAGAGAAACATGAGGCTTTCAAATGCTCCTGAGAAGATTTACTGCCTCGAAACCCTACCCAGAGTCGCTAAGAGTTGGAAGTGACTCCAAAGCACACTACCACCACCATCCCTCTGTTGTTCTTCTTAAATGCTGGAGGGAGTCAGTTCCAAATCGAAGTGCCCCTGTTTAGGATTTCTGAGGCTTTTTAATCTTTGTGGGAACAGAAAGCCTCTTCTTCCTACAATATCCATCTACTCATGCATACACACTGTTGTTGGTTCTGACTCATAGAGTATTACATTGTATTACATTGTATGTGGTACGGTAAAATTGCCCATAGTGCTCTCCACTGAAATCTTGACAGAAACAGATTACATTCTCTTTTCTCAAACACAGCTGTTGAGTGGCTTTGAAATGCCAACCTCTGGGCTTGCACCCAAGCACTTAACCATTGTGCCACCCCCTCCCCCACCAGCTCCTTATAAACTCTATAATGTTTTGCACTAAATTCCATTAAGGGGGTACAGTGGTGACATGCAATAAGAACGACAAGGCTCAAACCAACCAACCGCTCCTCAGAAACTCTCTACGGGGTTGCTGTGAGTCAGAACTGACTGAATGGCACAAAACAGCAACAACTAATTCCATTAAGGGACACTCGATTTAATTGGCTAGTTCTGGCACAGATATATGAACGTTGTTAAGATCATAATTATGTACTAGGAAGCAGAAATCCTGAAGAATGCAGAGTTGGCTGGATTAGCCAACGCCTGAATACTGGCGAGTGAATCACACATATAGTTTGTCACATAAGAAATTCTGGAACGACAGAGAGAGACATTAGCTGAGGCTCGGTGTGCTGGACAAGTGGATTCTGATTCGTGTGAGAGAGGAGAACACCTCGGTAGGGTTAGCTAGGCTGTCATTTTTATGGGAACTGTTCTCTGGGTCTTTCTTCCTCAGTGATGCTGGGTGGATTCAAGTCACCCAGCTTTGGGTTACCATCAGCGCTAAATATTACAATGTAACTGTGGCAGCCAGTGGCTTGTATGGCAGGAGTAAATGTATCCACAGGGTTAGGATTCGAACAGATAGTTTGGGGTGCACAATTCACTTATTAACATCAAGCTGGTCAAAGATGGCATCTTGCATTACTGAACCATTGACTGGGTGAGTCAGAGAGCTTCCAGAGAATGACTTCAATGTCCCTTCAATTTCAGCCGTTGTATTTAAAGTATGGTTGGTTTAAGTACTTCTAAAGTTGGGAGAAGCCTGAAGGGCTAGCAGTTGGATGTCATTTCATTTGGAAGTTATAAAATGAATCTAAGCCAGCCCATTAAAACATCAGGGCATTGTCAGCAAAATTCATTATTGCACTTCTTGTATTTGTTTCATGAGATGCAGATTGATGGAATAGAAGAGATGTCTGTGTCTTGAATAAATTAATCTGGGAGATGCTTCATAGAACATGGTATCTGATGAAGTTTAACACGAGCCAAGATGTTAGTTATTTGACTCACAATTCGAGACGGTCCTGTAGAAATATTTTCTTGTTGCTAGTTGCTATCTGTTTCATAAGTACTTTGTGGCGCTGTAGGATAAACACTGCACAGCTAACCACAAGGTCGGTGGTTCAAACCCACCAGCTGTTCCCCAAAAGCCCTATACAGGGTCATTATGGGTTGGAACTGACTCGATGGCACTAAACAGCCACTGAAACCAAACCAAATCCATTTTCACTGATACAATTCTGACTCATATTGATCGCATGGTAGGGTTTGGAGACTATAAATCTTTACGGGAGCAGAGAGCCTCATTGTTATCCCATGAAGCAACCAGTGGGTTTGAACCACTAATCTTTGGATTAGTAAGTAGGTCAATGCTTAACCCACAGTGCAACATGCTTTTGCTGTTGGTTCATTGAAGTTACAGTTACACTTTCCGGGAATTGAAAGGATGGTATATACTTAAATATTATTTGTAGGACCAAAGAGAAGAATCCATTTTGTATATAAACTTTAGCACATCCTCTAGCTCCAAGAAAATGATATATATAAATAGCCAGGCAGCTCAAGGCCAGATGTCAGATGTTTTGCTTTGCCCTAGCCTAAGAACAAAGACCACCAGTACTGACCAATTAAATTGTAACATCTCATAGTTTGCCAGTTGTTAACCAATCCAAAAATGGTAAAGCTGAGAAACCCAGAGCTTGTTTGAAAACTCTATAAAATCCCCCGCGGACAAAGGGTTCGGGGCTCCTTCCCTAATCCGCTTCGTTGGATGCAGGTGGGGTCTGAGCCTGAGTTTGAATAAACAACCCTTGTGCATTTTCATCTTGAATAAACAACCCTTGTGCACTTGCATCGGTGTTGGCTCCTTGGTGGTCTTTAGGGACCCCAAATTCTGGACATAACAATTTACCTGTAAGGAGCTCTGGCAGCGTAGTGGTTATGAATTGGGCTGCGAACCTCACAGTCAGCAGTTGGAAACTACCAACTGTTCCGCGGGAGAAAGATGAGGCTGTCTGCTCCCATAAAGATTTACAGCCTTGGAAACCCTGTACAGGGTCACTGTGAGTTGGAACCGATACCACATCACATAACAACAACTATTTTTTAAAAAATGTTTTATTGTGAATTATATGATCGTTTACATGGGAGAACATTAGTTTTACATTCATTCCATCGTATATCATTTCATTGCCATGGTTCCAATCCCCTCTATGCATCATCAACCAACCAAAGGGTATACCCTGCAAGCCTGCCCCCTACACTACACACACCCCCGAGTCTTCAGCACACAGTCACTCTCTCTCTCTGGATCTAAAGTCTCCAGCTGGTCCATTGTGCCACGTCATCATCTCTACCTCCATCTCAGGCATCGCTGCTTCTCTGGGTAGGGTCCTGCTCTCAACATTTCTCCGTACAACAACTATTTTTTAATATGTAGAAGACTGTAGAAAAACTATGGATTTGACTTATGCTGTTGGAGGATAATATTGAAAGTGCCATGGACTGCCAAAAGCGCCAACAGATCTGTTTTGGAAGAAGTGCAACCAGAGTGCTCCTTGGAGGCCAGGATGGTCAAACTTTGTCTCTCATACTTTGGACATATTGTCAGGAAGGACCCATCACTGGAGAAGGATCTCATGTTTGGTAAGGTGGAGGGTCAAAGTAAAAGAGGAAGACCCCCAGCGAGATGGATTGGCCAAGTGGCAGCATCGATGGACTCAAGCGTGGAAACAGTAGTGAGGTTGGCCCAGGATCGGGCAGTGTTTCGTTCTGCTGTGCATAAGATCGCTATGGGTCAGTACTGAGTCAGTGGCACCTAACAACAACAACAACATTTTAGTCTGACTTGTAAAATGAATTAAAACCCCCAAACTCAATCCATGACATCTGTGATTCCTGGTGTGGCAGTGAAGGGTCAGCACTGGACTGCTAACCACAAAGTCGGTGATTCAAAGCCGCCGGCTGTTCTCTGAAACCCTATCCAAGGGCGCTAAGTCAGAAGTGAGTTGATGGCACTGAACAAAAATATATACACATTACATATTTTAAAAACCTTTTCATATTAAATTTTCAGTCCTAGTGTGGCACTGCAGGGTAAGCAGTGGGCTGGTGGTTCAAATCCATCAGCTACTCCTCAGAAACCCTATACAGGGTCCCTGTGAGTCAGAACCGACTCAAAGGCGCTTGGGACTACAGCAACAGACAGAATTTGATCCATTTATCCTATTGTGTAGCTTTTATTACAACATGTGCACATGTAAGCTTTCCTACTATACATAGCCACAGCTTTCAAGTTGGCTTCAACATATGATGTTGTTGTTAAGTGCTGTGGAGTCAGTTCCAACTCATAGAGACTTTGAATAGGGTTTCTGAGGAGCAGCAGGTGAGTTTGAACTGCTGACCTTTGTGAGAAACGTTGTCTATACTGAGAAACGCTCAAGTAATCCAATCTGTACTCATTTTAGCCAGAGTGGAGTTTCCTTTATTCGATTTTGCAAAATCAGGCACCCAGCCCCATAGACAAGGGCAGACCCACCACAAATGATTTTTATACTTGTCTCCAAAAAGCCCCTCCTCTAAGTTCCAATTCCCCATATACAATTCTGTGGCGTGTGTCCCATTTTCCCAACCCCCCAGAGAAACCAAAATTGCTTGCCCACGGTCTTAATGGTTGTATTTTAATTTAAATTTCCTAGTCCTAGAGCAGCTTGGTTACAGATCCCTCCCTGTATGTCAATCAACAATCTGTTTGTCAAGCCTAGGAATCTCATGAATTCCTGAAGATGGACCACACCCACAAGAGTTATTTCTCACACCTTGACGTTGGAACCAACCTTGAGGTGGAGTGCTTCTCTGATACTGCTGACAGGACTCATAAATACATGTATATGTTGTCATTGCTAAGTGCTGTGAAGTTGCTTCCGATTCATAGCAACCCTGTATAAGATTTCTGCGGAGCAGCAGGTGAGCTTGAACCTCTGACCTTTTGGTTCAAAGCGACCTTGAGGCCGAGTGCGGATCATATAGCGGCATAGCAGGACTCCAGGGTGGGAGCAGACACCTCATCTTCCCCGCAAGGAACGGCTGTTGGTTTTGAACCACCAGATAGCAGCAGCTCAGTGCTTGATCCGCGACATCCTGTGCAATTGCCGATTATTTAAGTGATGCTACATTTGTGCTGTCCTGGTGTGGTGCTGTGGGTTAATGCGTCAGACTGCAAAGCCGTTTGAACTGCAAGATTGGTGGTTCAAGCTCACCAGCTGCTCTTTGGAAACCCTATATAGGGTCGCTATGGGTTGCAACCGACCAAGCTCACCAGCTGCTCCTTGGAAACCCTATACAGGGTTGCTATGGATCAGAACCGACTCAACGGCACTTAACAACAACAACAAACATTTGTACAATTTGAAACAGAAAAGATGGAATCCTTACTATTTTTTGGTCTGACTTGTAAAATTATTGAAAACCTTCCAAACACCATTCAAATCCTTCTCTATACACACATTACGTATTTGTTTCTAAACCTTCTCATGTCAAATTCCAGTTGTTTACGCTTTTGTAGGACTCCGGGTGTAGTGGTGTAGGATCAGCACTACACTACAAATCATAAGGTCAGCGGTTCAAATCCACCATCTGCTCCTTAGAAACCCTATACAGGGTGGCTAAGAGTCCCAACCGACTTGACGGCACTTAACAACAACATAAAGGTGTTAATCTGTTCAATTTCCATTCGTATGTTTTGATCCCTGCGATCTCAAACATATTTTACATGATGGTCAAAGTGAATTTTTATGACTTTTTTGGAGGGCGGAGGACTGGGGGTGTTGAAAATAATTTCTCTTGTGAAGTCTTTCTTTTTCAGTGTTGGCATTGGAATGAATGCAGGCACAGCCATTGTCAACAGCCCTGCCCTCGTCTCCCCAGTTCTATTTAGAGCAATCTGACAGACAAGGTGGTAATTACACTGGACTCAGACTTTTCAGTCAGCTGGAGTGGCAAGCTGTGCTCTGATGAAGCTCCAAGCGTGGTGATAATTAATCATCTGCTGTCCTGTGAGATGGGTCCTCCTGCCCAGGGGGTACCCGTGTGCACATCCGTGTCTTGTAGGGGAGACTTAGGTAAGGCCCTGTACACACACCTGTAATTGTGTCCTGTTTGACTTTACACCTGTGCCTTGTCAAAGGCCTCCGACAACCTACTTCTTCCTCCCTTGCAGGAGGAGAAGGATTAAGAACCAAGCACTCATGGATCTCTGTGGGAATCACAATTCCAACATGGAAGGAAGGACAGAGGGATGGATTTGGCCTACATCTTCTATTAAGAACAGCATTCCCTGACTGTCTGATTTCCCATCTAACCCCATGTAGATGATCTGGGATGTAGGGAACCCTGGAAACACAGTGCTTAACAAAGAACTCTTAAAGACCCCGTGATGTGAGGATTTTTTAGTGAGGAAAACTGGGTTTTCCTCTTTTGTTCAAATCATAGCTTGTGGCAACCTTGCTTCATCGAGCAAGTCTATAGGAGCCATGTTTCCCAGAAACCCAGGTTCATTTCCTGTCTCTGTGTCCCGTCTTGGTTAATCTTGCACTAGTGAACAATCTTACACTATTGACTCGGTCCATCTTAAACTATTGTTCAAAGTTTTTCCTCATGCTCTCCTGACTTGGTTTACAGACCACCAACACAAACCCCACTGCCATGAAATCAATTCTAATCCACAGTGACCCCATGGGACACAGTAGAACTGCTCCACAATCTTTCTGAGACTTTCTGTTACAGCATGCCTAACAGTCCCCATTTCAACTAAGTATCTGCAAAGTCCTGTCAGCCCCGTCTCACTCTGGCCCCCTCCACCTCACCCTATGGAAAAATAATAAATAAATTTCTTACAGACAAATCTTGAAGGGCAGAATGAACCAAGGACACGGAATAAACAGGATAAAACTTAGCCTACAAAAAAGATAAGGGTTTATTGGTGGGTTTACTCCCACTTACAGGATAAGGTTCTGCTGGAATTTACCACCCCAGCTGACAAGACAAGTCGGTTTTAACCATTCTGTGTTTATGTATAAAACCCCATTCTCCTCCTCACTTCAGGGTCAGAGTGATTTGGGCTTTAGCTGACACTCTGGCCACTGGCAATAAACTTTGCTCTTTAAGATTTCCTAGTTAAGTTCTTTCTGACTCGCCGCAGCATGGCAACCTTTATGAAAGCAAATACCCTCATCTTTCTCCCAAGGGGCGACTGCTGGGTTTGAACTGTGGTCTTTTTCCTTTTGGTGGTGTTGTTAGCAGCAGAATGCTTTAACCACGGCACCAACAGGGGTCCTGGCACATGTTACCGAAAACCCAACCCACTGCCATCGAGTGGTTTCAGACTCACAGAGATCCTGGATTAAACATCTGAGGTTGGAAGTCTTTATGGGAGCAGATGGCCTCATCTGACTCCCGAGGAGTGCTGGTGGGTTTGAACCGCCAACCTTGCACTTAGCAATGCAGTGATTGTCCTACAGTGCCAACAGGGTTCCTTAACACGAGCTCTCACCAAGCACCATTACTATTTAACATTCTTTATTGTTAAGTGCCGTCGAGTCGGTTCCGACTCCTAGTGACTCTGTATAGGGTTTCTGAGGAAGACCTGGTGGATTATAACCACCGATGCTGGGGTAACCACTTCAGTGCTTATCATACAGTGCCCCAACAGGACTCTAGCCAGACATGTTTCTCTTCCATCCTCATACTGCATCCAATGTCCACCTTACACAAAGCACAGACCATGAGGTTTATGGATGATGTCGTATACTTTTAAAGGGTTGGCTTAGAATCCATTTATAATTACTGAATGAAATGCCTTGTAACAGTAAGCCCCTAGTGATAAATACACCAGGCAACCAGCTCCCTAAGAGGACAACCTAGGGAACCCTATAGGACAGTTCTACTTGGTCACATGACATCAGTAGGAGTGGATATCTCTAGACGTAACACAATTTAGAACTATCCATTCATTCATTGGTCACATCCTGCTTTTATCATGCTCAGCACCTCCTATCTCCTCAACCACACTCCACTGTGCCAGCTCACTGCCCTAGAAGCCCACTAGGATACAGGGGAGACCTGGGAACGTATTTCACTAAAGCCTGTCCTTACCCACACCTGGGCAACGTCATCACCTCATTGGAGTTTCAATCAAGCATTATTGAGGGCTGCATGCGTGTGACTGAAAAGAGATCTTTAAAAAAAAACCACCTACAAACCTCTTGATACAACAAAATTCATGGTTTTGCATATGGCATGCCCCAACAACTTTGTCTGTGGTGGATACCGTCTTGATATTTAAGACATGCGATGAGTCAGGGGTGTGTATGTATCAAAATAACTAATAATTGATAGCATTTATTCTAGGCAAGTTTTTTTAAAGAAAGGCACACAAACTACAAAGCATTTCATGACAGCTCTGAGAAGCATCTATCTCTTAGCTCCCTTCTCAATTCTTAATTCAACAACAAAACAAAATCAGAAAACCCAAATCCGATATCTGATCACCTCATGTATGTGTCAGAATAGAACTGTGCCCCACAGGGTTCTCAGTGGAGGATTTTTCATAAGTAGATCCCACTCATGGTGCCCCCGTGTGTGTCAGAGTAGAACTGTGCCCCACAGGGTTCTCAGTGGATGATTTTTCATAAGTAGATCCCACTCATGGTGACCA
>NW_006409018.1:59464-62418 GCF_000296735.1 Chrysochloris asiatica | reverse complement strand
AGAACTGTGCTCACAGGGTTCTCAGTGGATGATTTTTCATAAGTAGATCCCACTCATGGTATCCTGTGTGTGTCAGAGTAGAACTGTGCTCCACAGGGTTCTCAGTGGATGAGTTTTCATAAGTAGATTCCACTCATGGTGTCCCATGTGTGTCAGAGTACAACTGTGCCCACAGGGTTCTCAGTGGCTGATGTTTCATAAGTAGATCCCACTCATGGTATCCTGTGTGTGTCAGAGTAGAACTGAGCTCCACAGGGTTTTCAATGGCTGATATTTTTTTGCAAGGATGATATGCCAGGCCTTTCTTCCAAGGAACCTCTAAGTGGACTAGAATTTTTAACCTTTTAGTGAGCAACCAACTACATTAACCGTTTGCACCACCTAGAGACCCCATAGATTTGCATCATTGTTGTTCATTTCCTTTGTGTTCATTCTGAGACATTCGGACTCCATACTTTAAAGATTAGAACTGTGCTCCGTAATAGGTGGGAAGAAATAGGTAGGAAGACAAGAAGGATGGCTAAAGTCATCTATGTGGAACATTAAAACCTGTGATCATCACATGGAAATGGAGGACACACCCGGCTGGCATCATGAAAGACAACGGACGTGCTCAGTCATACACTGGAGTAATCGTACACACATCTGGGTCCACGTGCTCACACTGAAAGATCAGATGACGTATGACAAATAGGACCAATGTCAGGGTAGATCCGCATGAGAGGAAGGCAACAGGTGGTTGTCTATAAACTTGTCCAGGGAGTGTGGAATATCAAATCCAACAGAGTGAGGAGAGGTAGGAACTCCAGAAACTGGTGTCTGTCCCTTCGTAACTTACTCACCAGGTGACATGGATGAGGGCGGGTCTCAGCACAGTCTTCCAAGTTGGCTGAGTCAGTGTGGGGATTGAGAGGCATTCCTGGAGGGTGGAAATGTTTCACACACTCACCTGCTGATGGAAAGGGTTGGAGGTTCAAGTCCACCCCAGGTACCTGGAGAGCAACATCTGAAAAGCCAGTCAATGACAAGCCCATGACGCACAGTTGTACTATGACACACAGAGTGCTGCCGTGTTACCGTTACATGTCCTTGACTTATTTCCAACTCACGGTTGGCCGTATGTACAACAGAACAAACACTGTCTGGTCCTTTGCCATCCTCACGATTATTATGTTTGAGTCCAGCGATACAGCCACTATACCAATCCATCGGCGTGAGGGTCTTCCTCTTTTTCGCTGACCCTCCACTTTACCAAGCATGATGTCCTCCTTTAGGCACTGGACCCTCCTGATAATGTATCCAAAGTATGAGAGACAAAGTCTGGCTTTCCTCATTCTAATGAGAAATCTGTCTGTATTTTATTCTAAGATAAATTCGTTCATTCTTCTTCAATGTTGCTGTTTTAAGTGCCCTGGACTCAGTTCCAACTCATAGTAACCCTGTACAGGGTTTCCGAGGAGTGACTGGTAAGTTTGAACCACCGACCTTGTGGTTTACACCCACTGTGAGGTACTGAACTTACCCACACCAGACTCTTGAATATATTTGGTAAATTCAAACATTTTCCACCAACACCATAATTTAACAGCACCAATGCTTTTTTGGTCTTTTTAACTTATTATCCAGATTTTGTAAGCATCTGAAGAGTTTAAAAATACTATGGCTTGGGTCAGGTGCACCTTAGTCCTCAAAGTGACATCTTTGCTTTCTAACATTTTCATGAGGTCTTTTGCTGCAGATTTGCCTAATGCAATACGTGGTTTGATTTCTTCACTGACATGTCTATGGGGGTTGGTTGTGGATCAAAGTCAAAATTATCATGATGCTGCTTATAGGTGTTGACACATGTCAGTATCAATTCCATGGAAACTGTCCCTGTTAGGAATTTTTAATTTATAATGAACTTGTTTACAGTGGGAAATTGTAAGATGCTGTTAGACAATTCAAGTGCACTGTACATTTAATGTCATCTTATTTCTAGAATTCCTTGTTGTTGTTGTTAGGTGCCGTCAGGTCGGTTCTGACCCGTAGCGACCCTCTGCAAAACAGAACAAAACCCTGTCTGGTCCTGGGTCATCCTCACAATTGTTGGTAAGTGTGAGCCCATTGCTGCCACCACTGTGCCATTCCATCTCATTGGGGGTCTTCCTCTTTTTCGCTGACCCTCCACTTTACCAAACATGATGTCCTTCTCCAGGGACTGGTACCTCCTGCTGTTGTTATTGTTAAATGCCATCGGGTTGATTCCAACAAATAGCCACCTTGTATAGGGTTTCTGAGGGGTAGCTAATGAATTTGAAACACCAACCTTGTGCTTCAAACTCCTGATAAGATGACCAAAATATGAGAGGCAAAGTCTCGCCATCCTGGCTTCTAAGGAACATTCTGGATGTACATCTTCCAACACAGATTTGTGTTTGTTCTTCTGACAGTCCACGGTGCTTTTAATATTCACCTTCAGCACTGTACGTCAAATGGAAGCTTTCCTTGTGTTCCGCAGACTTTTGTTGCAGCTTGCAAATTCTCTCTCTGTCTCTATTCCTGTTTCTACCTTTTCTGATTGCCTCCCTTCCCCGCCTCATCTCTCTTTCTCTGTCTTTGTCTCTGTCCTTTTTCTCTCAAATCCTCTCTGTCTCTCTTTATGTCCGCCCTCTCTCACATAAACACGATGGCATTTATAAAACCCATATAACATGGCACATTGCTCCTTTGTTTAAAATTATTCAGCTCTTTTGAAATTTCACCACCACCAACAAAAAAGCTTATTAGAAAGTTTCTTTCCACCCACTTCCAAGGATAGATGCTAAAAGTATAAATGAAAAATCTGGTGAAACCTTTTACTCTAATCTAAATCTCCCTTTAAAAAACACACAAGAAACTTGAATCTTTGTTGAAGCCTCCCCACCACCCCTTTTAGTTCACACCAGGTGTTTGGGTGACCAATAATTAATTGC
>NW_006409018.1:28632-58789 GCF_000296735.1 Chrysochloris asiatica | reverse complement strand
CTTTGGGTACAGTGCCACACCAGGATTATGTGGGTGTTAAGTGCCCTTGAGTCAGTTCTGACTCAGCAACCCTGTATAGGGTTTCCAAGGAGTGACTGGTGAGTTTGAACCTCAGACTTCGCGGTTCAAACCAATCTTGCGATCTAGTGAATCATTCTGTAGCATCACAGCGGGATTCCACACCAGGACTAACATCCTCTACATTGTCTCCAAGTTTGTGATTTAGCGTTGAGAAAGGATGCCACTACTTAGCATGATAATAGTCACATTGGTTTGCAACTGTATTTGCCCAGGAAATAGGAGAGTAAACAGCAGGTAGCCCGGAGTGTCCTGGAGTGTCGCTGTGGGCTAAATCACTGGACCACCACAAGGTCAGTTTGAACCACAGTGTTGGAGGTTGCCACTCAACAGCTGTTCCTTGGAAACCGTACCTATTC
Source organism: Chrysochloris asiatica (assembly GCF_000296735.1). Lineage (NCBI taxonomy): Eukaryota > Metazoa > Chordata > Mammalia > Afrosoricida > Chrysochloridae > Chrysochloris > Chrysochloris asiatica. Next base: position 58,352 of record NW_006409018.1, on the reverse strand, counting down.
AAAGGCACTTAACAAGAAACTACATTTTAAAGTGTGATTTTGCAAATAACGAAGCACAAAAAAAAAGACACAGAGAGAACCATAGTGTTATAAACAGAAGAGGGAAAGGAAACCATCATGAAACCTAAGTATTGTTTGTTTTAGTAAGTGCTGTCGAGTGGGTTCCGACTCATAGCTACCCTGTATAGGGTTTCCGAGGAGCACCTGGTGGGTTTGAACTGCCAACCTTGTAGTTAGCAGTCCAGTGCTTATCCTACAACACCACACCAGCAATTATTCTTGTTTGTTGTTAAGTGACGTCAAGTCCATTCTCACCCAGAGCGATGCTGGATTTCTGAGCAGCAGCTGGTGAGCTTGAACCACAGACCTTGTGGTTCAAAAGGACTTTTCAGTCCAGCTATTAACTATTAGGAATCCTGGTGTGATGCTGTGGGTTGGCCGTTCAAACTCACTAGCTGCTCCTCGGAAACCCTATACAGGGTCGCTATGGGTCAGAGCTGACTTGACGGCACTTAACAACAACAATGAACTATTAACCCACAGCATCATACCAGGATTCCACCAGTAGTTCTGAGGAGGGCCCAAAATGAAACTTTCAGCGTATGTCATACACTACAAAGTTGCAGAAAATGGAAACTGTGGTTGTTAGCATACAGTTCACCCTGGTGGACAAGGAGTTTAAAAAGGGAAGAGTTGAATCACAGCAAGAAATACACCCCTGAAAGACTAAAATCCGGAGATGAAAGGGACACTCCCTTGAATTCTTCTTGTGTGAGGAACTCCGGGTGATGAAAGTATTAATTAAGGGCTTTGTGGTCCACCTAGTAGCTTCATGGAAGGAAGAAAGACCTAGAAACTGCTCCCATACAGATGGCAGTCTAGGACACCCTATGGGACAGCTCGACTCTGACATCATCATTGCTGCTGTTGTTAAGGGGCATCGAGTCCGTTCCGACCCATAGCGACATTGTAGGCAGAACCAACTTGAACGGACCCAGCAACAGGATTATTGTTAGATAATCGTCTACTGACAAGAACAGGAAAGGTCTGTATTAGAATTCTCCAGAGAAACTCGGCGGCACTTAACAGCAACGATCATTCACTCACTTAACTCCCAAAATGCACTCCCACACAGACATTGTTGTTGTTGTTGTTAAGTGCCGTCGAGTCGGTTCCGACCCATAGCGACCCTGTACAGGGTTTCCGAGGGTGTAAATCCTTACGGGAGTAGAAAGCCTCATCTTTCTCCCGCGGAGCGGCTGGTAGTTTCGAACTGCTGACCTTAAGGTTCGCAGCCCGATTCGTAACCACTACGCTACAGCAACACACAGACATTACACATTCATATATATAAACACACATACAAACCCACACCCTTTCCATTCGTGTACATAGTTATGCATACTCACACTTCCAAACATACACACAGATATTCATATATACAAACTCACACACAAACCCAAACCCCTACTCTCACACACACATCCATATACATCCACTCCTATGATGCCTGGTGAATTCCATCCGTTCTGAAAGACTGGTTCTTTGCCAATGCCTTCAGTGTACCTTGGACTTCTTTCTTCGGGACCATTGGCTCTTGATCACGTGCTACCTCTTGACATAGTTGAATGTTGACCAGTTCTTTCTGGCACAGTGACTAATAGCTTGATACTGCAATGTAAGTGTATATGATGGTTACATTGGAGTCCTGGTGTGACGCTGTAGGTTAATGCGTCAGACTGCAAAGCTGTTTCAAATGCAAAGTCTGCAGTATAAGCTCACCAGCTGTTCCTTGGAAACCCTAGACTCCGAATCGACTTAACGGCACTTAACAACAACAACAATGGTTATATTGGACTGCAAATTTGGTGGTTCAAGCTTACCATTCTCTCCTTGGAAACCCTATACAAGGGAGGCTGAGTTGAAACTTACTCAACAATGGTTATATAGACTTCTGGTGTGGCGCTGTAGGATAAGCACTAGACTGTGCATCCCAAGGTTGGCAGTTCAAATCCACCAGCTGCTCCTTGAAAACCCTTTATGGGTTGTTATGAGTTGGAACCGACTTAATGACACTTAACAACAACATAGTTACATACACACACCAAACACGTTTGCACATGTATTTATATGCAGAAATGCACATTCATCCACTCACAGTCAGTTACAGGCACACACGCCCACTCACTCACACACAGCTTAATCACTCGTGCACACATACAAATGCACACACACAAACTTGTGTTCACACACCCATGCAGAACTGAGAACTTTTGCCCACTCTAGAGCTAGGCTACATTCAAGGCTACCAGTAACATTAAGAAAAGAGAAAAACCCCCAAAAGCAACAAATAAAGAGTTCTTCCTAAATTTGCTTTTCAATGAAAGTATGAGTCTAACGTAGGCTATACTCTGGGCTGTTAATCGCAAATTCAGCAGTTCAGACCTACCAGTTGCTGCTCTGCAACCCTATGCAGGGTTGCTATGAGTTAGCACTTAACAACACCAACAATGTTACGGATTTGAAGAGAGAGCTACTGTTTCTAAAAACCTTGAGTAAACAAACACAGTGACTACAGTAAGAAAGCCCAGTGTCATATACTTGCAGCCTGACTTAGCAAATCCTTTGACAAACATCATAGAATCCTTTCAGGAGCTGGGAGTGTTACTAGTATGCACCAAATATTGCAAAACCCAGTCTGCTTCTCACTCCCTGGGCATAATTACTGTTAACACACTGGCTGAATACAAATGAGCAGATGAAAGAACAAGATACCCTGGAAATGAGAAATCAAACTCAGTATCGTATCTCCTGGCAGAGGTTGCTTCTGAATGCCCTAGAATAGCAGGTGAAAAGTCCAGGAAATAAGATCACACACCTGCCCTGGGTCCTACAGGTGAAATACAATGAGAAGGATAATGAAACAGCCCCTATCTGTGGTTTCCAGGCAGACACCTAGCCCATGCTCTCCAGTAATATGTGCACTAAAGAAAAATTCTTTGGCTTTTCTGCTTCTTGGGAAACCATATGCTAAATGATGCCAATAACTCTAATGTTGTTTTTTGAATTTCCAATGGCCCGGCAGGTACCCTCTGGCAATGCACACTCGTGTGTGTGATAGCAAACATCATAAGCTACTGATAATGAGCTAAGAAAAAGAAAATGGGATTCTTCATTTGGAATTGAAAATCAAAGCAGACAGAGAAATGCAGAATAAATCAGAGTGTCCTTAATACAATAAAAGTTTGGAGTGTTGGAAAGAGAACTCACTCCCTAGGGTATATCTGGGGGCTGCAAACTGGTAAAAATGCTTGGTGGTTAAGCAAGAGGTTGGTGGTTCTAGTCCATTCAGAGGTATCTCAGAAGAAAGGCCTGGTGATGAACTTTTGAAACACCAGTCATTGCGAATTCTGTGCAGTACAACTCTACTCTGACTCACATGGGGATTGATGGACAGCAAGTAATTATAATTGTCCAACTCACCAGCTGCTCCTCAAAATCCCTATACAGGGTCACTATGAGTTTGGAACTGACTCGATGGCACTTAACAACTACACTACAATAGAGAGACTTTTCTGATTCCAAAAAACAAAAACAGCCCCAAAGGACCCTCACAAGTATGTTTACAGTGAGACCTATAAATGTCAAGGATGGAGAAAATCAACCTTCAAGCTCATCTTATCATCGTGTATGACTGTGAACAGGAAAAGGTAGAAACATGAACTGCCTCTTCCCCGCCAATGCTAATCAGGTTACCGAACAGGACCCATCCCTCCGGAGTCCCTCCTGTCCTCAAACAGGTCAGCACCCTAGGGCTCCCCAATTCTGACCCTGTATAGGCCTATGTTGCCCTCCATTTGGCGCTCAGAATCTGGAGAAATCAGCTCCTCTGAGCCAGCCGGCTTCATAGAATCTGAAAGTTGGCTTCACCTCTCCGAGTGGCCTCGGTTGGTTTCTTTGACCAACAATCACTCTTGGGCCCAGGGCTTCTGTGACATCCCCGAATCTAAAACTGCTCTAACAACTGAACCCCAAACTCGCTGCCCTCAACTTGATTCTGACTCATATAGGATTTCCAAGAAGACCTGTGTTTATGGGACCAGACAACCTCACCTGTCACCTGAAGAGCAGCTGGTGGGTTTGAACCACTGACTTAGTGGTTACCAGTCTAATCCCAACTGACAGTGCAACCAGGGTTTCTTGACTGATGTACGCTGTCTTCCATTTGGAGTCCCGAAGTGGTACTGTGGGTTAACGCAGCCGGACCTCAAGGTCGACAGTTCAATCTCACCATCTGCTCCTCAGAAACACTATATGAGGTTGGAACTATGGTAGCGTAGTGGTTATGAATCTGGCTGCGAACCTTAAGGTCAGCAGTTCAAAACTACAAGCCATTCCACAGGAGAAAGATGAGGCTTTCTGTTCCCGTAAATATTTACAGCCTCGGAAACCCGGTACAGGATCACTAGGAGTCGGAACCAACATAACAACATAACAACATAACAACAACCACCATAAACTGAAACCAAGCGATGGCACTTAACAAAACAACTGTTCCATTCTACTGAAATCCAGTAAAACCAGTTCAATCCATGACCTCTGGCCCCTCCACTCGCTACACCCAAGGTGCCTTTTGACATTTAAATGAACTGAGCCAGGCTCCAAACACAGAAGAAAAACAAACAAAAAACAGCCTTGTTTTGGGTTAAAAAGACCACTGTTTAGATTGTTTTTTTTTTTAACAGGTCAATATTTGGTTTTTGTGGTAAAACAGATCTTAAATCAATGTAAGATGTCGGTTATTAATTTTTCTTGTCAAGAATGGTTTAGCTAATGTAACAAGTCATATGAATGGTTGAATGTGAAACCGATGATGTGCCCTGTAAACTTTCACTCAATCCACAATAAAAACCTTAAAAAAAAAGAATGGTTTAGCATGTGCTGCCATTGGATCCTCAGATTTTTTAAAATTTTGTCTTTATTATATTTATACATATTATTTCACATAAAAAATACCTTGTTGAGTTATATGAATGGTTGAATGTGAAACTGATGATGTGCCCTGTAAACTTTCACTCAATCCACAATATTAAATTAAAAAAAAATTTAAAAAATTAAATTAAAAACAACAACAACAACCTTGTTGTTACCATGCAGTGAATTCGGGCTCATGGTGACACCATAGGTTTTGTTGCCTGTCACCTTTATGGAAGTAGCTCACCAGTTCATTTCTTCCGTGGTACCTACCGATGATGGCTGTGTTTAAGCTGCCAATTTTCAAGTTAGCAGTCAAATTTAAACTTTTTGAGTACTTATATATTGCATATAAATAAACCTTATGTATTGCGTATGCATATCAGTAGCCCCGGTGGAGCTGCAGGATAAAGTACAGGACTGGAAGGTCAATTTGAACAGCAAGGTCGGCGGTTCAAACTCACCAGTCTCTGCTTGCAAACCCTAAACAGGGTTTCTATGAGTTGGAATTGACTCAACATTCCTTAACAATAGCAACTACATTGTGTATAAGCCTCCAACCAACCCTGTTGTTGTCACATTAAATCCATAAAGACGGACACAAATGTTCTTCATATAGTTTCCATAGTTGGCTGCTAACCACCAGGTCGGCAGTTCAAATTCACCAGCCGCTCCTTGGAAACCCTATACAGGCTCATTATGAGTCAGAACCAACTGGATTAACGACAACAAGAACACATTGCATATAAATAAACCTTGTTTGCGTCAGACCGCAAGACCTGTTTGAACTGCAAGGTCAGTGGTTCAAGCTTACCAGCTGCTCCTCAGAAACCCTATACAGGGTCACAACCGACTGAACGGCACTTCACAACAATTGCATATAAGCCTCAAAACAACCCTGTTGCCGTCAAATCAAATGCATAAATAGGAACACAAATGCTATTATTGTAGTTCTTAGGTGCCATCAAGTCAGTGCCAACTTGACAGCTAACTGTAAGGTCTGTGGTTCAAACCTACCACCTCTGCTCTGGGAGAGAGCTTCCATAAAGATGTCAGCTTTGGATACCCTATGGAGCATTTGTATTCTATCCTACAGGGGGGCTATGAATCAAAACCCACTTGATGTCATTGGGTTTTATTTTAATTAACCGAATGCACCTAATGTTGAGTCCTGGTGTGGTGCTATGGTTTAATGTGCCAGATTGCAAAGCCGTTTGAACTGCAAGGTCTGCGGTTCAAGCTCAGCAGCTGTTCCTCGGAAACCCTATACAGGGTCGCTATGGGTCGGAGTCAACTCGACAGCACTTCACAACCTATTTGGTGACATTAAATTATTTTCACCTTGTTGGGCTAATGTCATCATTATTAATTCCTTAAAGTATTTTTCCATTACCCTAAAAAAGAGACTCAGTACCCCTAACCTCCACAGATAAAACTCTAATCAACTTCTGTCTCTTTACAGGGGTCTTTTCTGGATGTTGTATATGCCCGCTGATAGCACACGCAAGCCAGCAGTTGAAAACTACCAGCTGTTCCTCGGGTGAAAGATGAGGCTTTCTGCACCCATAAAGATTTATAGCCTCGGAAACCCCATACAGGGTCTCTATGAGTCCGAACCGATTCCACGGCACAGAATGCAGCAAACAACAACAACCACATCCAGACATATGACCAGAAGGACAAATTTCTCTTTAACAATCTAGGCAGATCCTGTTTTATTGTGTGCCGTCTTATTGCACTCCATGGATATGGTGTTTCATACACGTTGAAGGCTCGTGGCAGCTCTGCATTCAGCCAGTCTATGGGCACCACATTCCCAACAGCATGTGATCCACCCGAGTGTATGTGTGTCATGTGGTCACTCTTACACTGTTGGAACTTCTTCAGAATGATATTATTGCACACCTCACAGATGTGTGTGCACTGGGAAACGCAAACATCCTCACGACCTCCTTTACTGCATTATCTGCTCTCTTGCGGTGGTCTAGAACTGAAGTTGCTGCATCTCCGAGGTCTTCCCATTGCAAATAGTGTTAGAATAAATGTATTGCTTCTTCCCTAGGGTGATCACCCATTTCTTGTAGATTTCACTTCTATGCTGTTTGGCTGTTCCTAGGTGCTTGGTCCTGCTCCAGCCTCACAATGGTTTCTATGCTGGCCTGGAGCCCATTGCTGCTGCCACTGTGTCAATCCATCTCGTTGGGGGGGTCTTCCTCCTATTCATTGACCCTCCACTTTACAAGCATGATGTTCTTCTCCAGGGACCGCTTCCTCCTTCCCACACGGTTGAGAGTCTATTATTCTTACCAAAAGAATCATATGGATTTCCTGACTTTTGATTAAAGAAAGAGAGATAATAACACCATCTTAAAAGTCAGACACGACGTGAAAAAGAAAAGGTTAAAATAATAGATGTTTCTCATGACGCTGGCAGCTAATTATATTTGTGGTTTCCCGGGGAATGAAAAGGGCATATCAGAATGGAGGTGGCGGTTTGTTTTTTCACATGTCTCCAAAGTAATCACATTAAGGTTCAGAGCTAGCCATGGTTCTCTATCCAAGACTACAATCACAAAACTCCAACCCTAGCAAGGCTGCCTCTCAGTTAAGGGCATGTTGTTGTTGTTATGTGCCATGGAGTTGGTTCTGACTCATAGTGACCCTGTACAGTTGTCTAGGCTGTAAATCTTTACGGGAGCAGAAAGCCTCATCTTTCTCCTGCGGAACAGCTGGTAGTTTCAAACTGCTGACCTTGCGGTTTGCAGCCCGATTCGTAACCACAACGCTACCAGAGCTCCTTAGTTAAGGGCATAGCCCCCCCTCAAAATTGATGTTGTAGATTGGGCAAAAGGAATCATTTAGATATCCCCCTCTTTTTTTTTTTTTTTGGTCGCTTGCTTTGAAAAAATAATATTTTATAGCGTTTTCAATGAAGGTTTCCATTCAACAATTTCTATACAAGTTGTTCAGCTACATTGGTTACATTTTTACTATTTCCCATTCTGGTTGTTTCATTTCCATTCATCTGGTTTCCCTGTTCCTTCACATTCCTGTCTTGTTTTAAGTAATCATTGACGGTTTGATCTCCTGGTTTTGTTGTTGTTAGGTGCTATCGAGTTGCTAACTACTCATAGCAACCTTACAAACCACAGAAGTGATACATCGCCCGGTCCTGTTCCAAACTCACGATCGTTGCTATATTTCAGCTCATCACGGTGCCAGTCTCATTGACGGTCTGCCTCTTTTTCTCCCACCTTACACTTGACCAAGCGTGATGTTCTTCTCTAGGGATTCATTTCTCCTGACAACACTTTCAAGGTATGAGAGATGAAGTCTGACCATCCTCATTTGTAAGGAATGTTTGAGCTATACTCCTTCCAAGGCCCATTTGTTTGTTTCTCTGGCTGCTGCTATTTTTGGTAAGTGTTGTCAAATTGTTTCCAACTCATAGCAACCCTATATAGGGTTTCTGAGGAGTGGTTGGTGTGCTTGAACTGGCAACTTGGCAGCTAGCAGTCCAGTGCTGATCCTATTGTACCACATTAGGATTCTGCAGTGTAGTTAATATTCTTCTCCAACACCTTAACTGAAACACATCAATTCTTCTATGGTCTTTCTTATTCATTGTCCAACTTTCACATGCATATGAGGCTATTGAAAATACAATGGCTTGGGTCAGGCACATCTTAGTCCTCAAACTGACATCTTTGCTCTGGAACATTTAAAGATGCAACAGAGAGAACCAATGCATCCAAGCGTTGTTCTCTGACAAAATAGGCAGCGTCAGGCAAGGATGACGAAAAGTCACGAAGATAAAACACAAATGAGCAGTATTATGAACATAAAGAAGTCCTAGGTAATGAGTGGAAATAGAGATGAAAGAGGAAACAGGTATTATCATAACTCTGCTACCAACAACTTCAGAGCTTGGGATGCATGGGACAAATGTTAAGGCAAAGTTTAATTTAGGGCCAGTATGGGAAGAAGTATAAAAGCTTATAAATCTTAGATGTTCAAAGTACCGATGCATGGCTTTTAAATCTTTACGTAGAGAAATTATCTGGCTCAGATGACTTGCAGGAGATGTTCCACGCACAGATAATCCCAGTCTGACATGAGCAAATCCCAACAGTGGAATCAAACGGAAAAGCCCTCAACTCATCATTCTCAGGGATGGATCCTCAACATTCCACCCCAATGAGAAAGCTGTGGGAAACAAGCAGGAAAATTCTCCCTCACAAATCGGAAGAACAATCTCTCGCAGTTCAGTCAGCATCCTATAAAGATAATTGAGTACCACAACCCAGTTAGGTTTGGCCCTATAGGTCAAGCGGATTTCAACTCATGGGGGTTCGACTTGATGGCAACTCAAAACATTAACCTAAAGTTTAGGTTAGGTGCTATCGAGTTCGAATCTGCCTTGGCAGAAAGACCTGGCAATCTGTTTCTGTAAAAACAACCACCCAGAAAACACTATGGAGTACAGTAAGGGTCACCATGTGTTACTGACTGCAGGTATTGGGGTGCTGAGGACCAGTGTCATGGGTGAAAATTCCAGCACATGGCCGTGCTCCGACCTGCTGGCCAGAGACCCTGTGGGCCCAAGGAAGTAAGCTCCGGACGTCCCGGGTCATTGGCTTTTACGAACTCACTGTGGGTCATTGGCTTTTACGAACTCACTGTGGGGCCAGCTTTGTATAATTCTTTTTAGTTCTCTTAATTCACTCTATGCTTTGAACCCCTGTAACTGTAGCCTCTGAGAAAAGGGTTTCCTAATGTGCCTCTCTCAATGTCTCCACCGTGTTAGCAGTGTGTAAGGTTCTGGGAACAAATCTCTCTGAGGAACAAACTCTGGCCACTGAGCTAGTATGTCCAAACTGTTCTTTATCAAATTATTCAGTTATGTTTGATATTAACTTAATACATGAACCCTTGATACCCATGGACAAATATTAAAACAAAAAACTGCTCCTAAAGCCGAGGATGTAAAAAGTTCCAAAAGCAAGTTTGCTGGGGCCAGACTGCACAAGGAATTAACTCAAAGTAGATTGGTGACTTTCAGGGTTTTGTTTAAAGAACAAAAGGACTGCCATCTTAAATCACTTCCAGGTGCAGCCCATTCACCTAGGCGCCTCCCTTCCTCCTGCAGACCTGGCCCTGGCAGCCGACACAGTGGGATTCCTTTCAATCCTTTTAACCTTCCCCCATTCGAGATTAGGTGCTATAGGTATGTTAATTAGCCTGGAGAAACCGAGTTGCTGCCCTGGGATTCGAATCTGAAAAGTACCACATAATAATTTGCTTGAATTTCTGGAAAATTAAGGATGTTAGATTATCAAGACAATTTGTGATGTATGTCTTAGAATTTGTACCTGTAAATCATTGTGTCCTTTGTTGAACGGTTAATCACATTTCACTTCTGTACCCCGTCTTAATAAACTCCGCCTTCCTTTGTGTAAAGCTCCTCCCCGAAATAAAACGGGGGTGCAGACCGAAGCCCGCGTGCGTTATGGCTGCCGTGAGTTAGGGCTGGCATGCGAGGCGTTACAGCTGGCAACGCATGCATTACGGCTTGCAGTACGGGCAGGCATTGCAGTTGGCAAGGTGTGCAAACGTCATGCATAGCCACAATGTTTACAATGCAGGATCTGTCTGATGCCAGTTACGCGTCCACTCTAGTTCTGGGGTGTTTATGTGTCTCTCTCTTTGTGTCTTTGTGCATATTCTTTATCTGTCACTGTCGCCGCCAGATCTCCCAACTTCATGAACCACCAAACTCAGCTGTCGAGGCTGGTTCTCGACAACCATGTGAGTTGCTGGTATCTGGAGAGCAATAGGTTTTTATAAGGTTAGGGCACAATTTTGCTTTTCCGCTCAAATGTCTCCATTGACTCTCACTCCTCTTGGCAACCAACTTTGTTTTCACAACTATATGATAAGTCGGGGGGAAAACCATAAATCTTAGATTCAATCCAGTGATAACCATTCCCGTCAACGGTCTCGGGATAATCCATTTGAGGTGGAGGGATTTGGAATTTGTTTAGAGGCTAAAAGAGGGATTCTGAAGCTTTGTGCTTGAAAATGAGTCAGAATCCCCACAATGAAAATCTCCCCCAAATGTAGAATTTTTAACATTGCACATTCCCCAAGTGCTTTATCCAGAATTGGGCAGAGAACAAGTAAAGCAGTTTGGTGACATACCATTAGAGAAACCAAACAAAACTGCGAAATGTTCAACACCGCAAATTAAATATCTGCTGACATATCTTAGCGTACACGCATTTTTTTGGTCATTAAATAGGCATTTGGATAGGAAGAAAATAAATGAGCAATTCTGAACAGAAAATGAGGTTTGATTTACAACCAGGGTGTCCATTCTTGGCACAGCCTGTGAGGCTTTTAACATTTCTTTAAATTGAAATTGATCCTTGTTTCTGAAACAGGACAACCTGAGACACCTCACAACCAATTACCCAGAATGAAATGATTTAAAAAGTTACGTAGGACGAGGTAATGCTTGTGAGTTTCTGTACGTCTCCTTCGCTCATGAAGACTTGTACAAGTTTGTGAGAGGGTTTATACAATCACCAATTTGTGTTAAACAGAAACAGATTGAATTCAGGGTAAATGCAAATGTAGAAGGAACCCCTTCCGTTCATTTCCTACTGCATGGTGTGAATGTGGGGTAAGGACTGTAAATAAATATTCTACGGTGGGACTTGACGAGCAAACCAGTTGTAGCATGGACTCTTACTTAGCTCATATGCATCACAGTAGAAGTGTACTCCGTTGGGTTTTCTAAGGCTGCGATCTTTGGAAATCAGATTGCCAGGTCTTTCTTCTGAAGCACTTCTGGGTGGAGCTGAACAACCAACTTTACAGTTAGCAGTCCAGCACATCATCGTTTGCATCCTCCACCCCTTGAAGGACTCTATAGAAAAGAGTCTACCTGTTTATAAAATCTTAACAGAAAAGAGATTACCTGTTTATAAAATCTTACTTTGACCAGAAGAACTTGCATTGACAGAAAGCCAGGAAAAAAGAGAAATACATTAAGTAGGATGAAATGATCCAGGGACATGTATTTATACATAGAAACCTTTCCTTAAACACACCTGAGTCAAGAACACGATTGTACCGATGAGCAGTTGGAGAGCTTGTTTTAAAGCCGAGATGTTATCTGTCCAGAGAAGCTTGTTTTCTTTGTCATAAATGCTGCCTAGCTATGGTTTACATTTCTGATTTTCTAGCCTGTTTGGGTAACGAATTTACTGCCTCACACACATTCGAAGGCAGTAGTCATGGTCCAATAAATGCACTGAGACCAATACAGCAGGAAATCTCACATGGCTCATTAATTCAGCTGCTGTGAAAAATACACAATGCTCGTGAGACTTAACCTTCACGCTGTCCCTGGAGATTTCAGGAAGAAGAGGAAATTCCGCTTTGCTAATATATTCGTTGACACAGAGTTAACTATTTTATGAAATGGATTCCTTCATTGAGCTATCCATAGGATCTCCGCAAGCACAAGTGCGCTGTGATCCACGACTAACCTTAAGGTCGGAGGCTCAAACTCACTCAGAGGTCAGGCAGTCCAAAGTCCTGGCAACCTGCCTTAGAGAGAAAACCCAATGGTTCTGTTCTCCTCTGTGACAAATGGGGTTGTCAGGAGTGATGGGCCAACATCATTGAGTTATCCATCAAACACCATCCCTGTGCCAGAAGATTTTCCAACTAGACGACGCTTTTAAAAGGGGTCACAAATATTATAGTGTTGGGTGATGTCGAGTCAGCTTTGACTCATAGTGACCCTGTGCACAACACAACCAAACACTGTTGAGGCCTGTTTCATCCTCAGAATCATTACTCTGTCTGAACCCACTACTGCAGACACTATGCCAATCCATCTCACTGGGTCTTCCTCTTTTTCGTAGACACTCTACAAAGTATGATATCCTTCTCTAGGTACTGATTCCTCTTGATAATATATCTCAAGTTTGGGAGATGAACTCTCCCCATCCTGGCTTCCAATGAGCATTCTGGCTGCACTTCTTCTAATACAGATTTGTTAATTTTTCTGTCATTCCATAGTTTATTTAAATTTTTTTTTTTTTTTTTGCTAACATCATAATTCTAAGACATTAATGCATCTCTGGTCTTCCTAATTCATTGTCCAACTTTTGCATGCATGTGTTGTTGTTATTAAGTGCTGTTGAATCGGTTTAGACGCATAGTGACTCTGCATAGGACTTACGTGGAGTGACTGGTGGGTTTGAACTGCTGACATTGTGGTTAGCAGTCCAGTCCTACAGCACATATGAGGCTATTGAAAATATCATGACTTGGGTCAGGCGCATCTTAGTACTCAGACCGACATCTTTGCTCCTAAACACTAAAGAAATTTTGCGCAGCATATCTGTGTAATGTAATACGTCATTTGTTTTTTGATTCTTGCTTCCTTGGGTGTTGCTTGTGGATCCAAATGAAATGAAATCCGTGTCAACAGCCATCTTTTTTTTCTCATTTATGGGGATGTTGCTTATCGGTCCAGTTGTGAGGACTTTGTTTTTTTAGGTTGAGGTGGAAGACTGCACACTTCTATGAGTAAGTGTTTCAAGTCCTCTTCATGGGCACAATAGGTATTTATAAACAAGTAAATTTGATGGACTAGTCTTGCAAACATAATTCGATGTTGTTGTTGTTAAGTTCTGTAGAGAAGGTTCTGATCTATAGTGACTCTATATAGGGTTTCCAAGGAGCAGCTGGTGTGAGCTTGAACCGCCGACCTTGCAGTTGAAATGGCTTTGCAGACTGGTGCATTAACCTGCAGCGCCACGTAGTTGATGGCAAATCCTTAACGATTCTTATTAGTCTGTGGTGGAGTCCTGGTGTGAAACTGTAGGATGATGACTTCTAACCTCAAGGTCGGCAGCTCAAACCCACCAGCCGCTCCTTGGAAACCCTGTACTGGGTTGCTATGAGTTGGCACAGACCTTAACAACAACAACAACAACTAAAGTTATAATTCAATGTGTATTTTTGTATATGTTTGAGACAATTTCTTGAATTGACTCCAATTGCATTTAGATCACAGCATACATATCAAATGAAGATCAAACAGCCCTCAGTATGGGTTGCACCTCAATGTAAAGAAAGCAAAGAATCCTCACCACCGGACCAGTAAGCAGCATCATGTTAAATGGAGAAAAGATTGAAGTTGTCAAAGACTTCCAGTTACCTGAATCCACTATCAACCCTGGAGTCCTGGTGTGGCACTGTGGGTTAATGCGTCAGACAGCAAAGTCATTTGAACTGCAAGGTCGGTGGTTCAAGCTCACCAGCTGTTCCTTGGAAACCCTGTACAGGGTCGCTATGGGTCGGAACGGACTCAACGGCACTTCACAACAACATCTATCAACACTCATGGAAGCAGCAGTCAAGAAATCAAATGATGAATTCCAATATGTAAATCTGTTGCGCAACACTTCTTTAACGTGATCAAGAGCAAACAAAATATCAGTTTGAGGACTGAGGTGTGCCTGACCAAGCCATGGTATTTTTAATACCCTCATTTGCATGTGCAGGAGTCTTGGTAAGGAGCTGTGGGTTAATACCCTGGACTGCAAGATCGGTTTGAATTGCAAGATTGGTGGTTCAAGCTTACCAGTCACTCCTTGGAAACCCTATATAGGATTGCTATGAGTCAGAGCCGATTCGAAGGCACTTAACAACAACAACAAAGCATGTGAAAGTTGCACAATGAATAAGGAAGACTATAGAGGGATTGATGCAGTTGAGTTTTGGTGTTGGAGGAGAATATTGAAAGTACCATGAAAACTCTGGGTTAGAAGTATAGCCAGAATGCTCCTTAGATGCCAGGATGGTGATGCTTCAGCTCTCATACTTTGGATATGTCATTACATGTGACCAGTATCTGGAGAAGGACATCACGCTTGGTAAAGTGGAGGGTCAGCGTAAAAGAGGGTGACCTCCAATAAGATGGACTGACACACTGACAGCGGCAGTGGACTACAGAGTAACAAAAATTGTGAAGATGTTGCAAGACCAGTGGTGTTTCAGTCTACTGTGCATAGGGTTCATGGGCACCTAACAGCAACAACATGTATGTCAGAAACTCAATTAACAACTGCATTTGGAATTATTTTCTCTGTTCCATGCCTTTGAGATATATTAAAACCAAGCCTGCAGCCGTCACTCTGATTCATAGACACCCCACAGGACAGAGGAAAACCACTCCATAGCATTTCCAAGGCTGTCATCTTTACAGAAGAGACCACTGAGGTTCTGCAAGATAAGCACTGGACTGTGAACCACAAGGTCTGTGGGTCTAGGTCACCAGCCGCTCAGTCAGAGAGAGATGAGGCTTCCTGCTCCTGCAAAAACTTACAGCCTCGGAAACCCTATACAGGGGTCGGTATGAGTCAGAACTGACTCGACGGCACGCAAAAGCTGTCTTTAAGGAAGCTGACTGCCTTGTCTAACTGTTTTCATTCTTCATGATAATCACTCAAACTTGCGCCTACTCTTCTCATTCAATGAAGAGGGACTGTTTATGGAGTGGATTGTGCATGTCTCCCACCCCCAAGTTTTATGTCAACTTGGATAGGCCATGATTCTCAGTATTATCTAATGATTCCCCATTTTGTGATCTGATGTAATTATCCCGCAATCTGTGGATTGCCACCTCTCCGATGTCAATGAGGCAGAATTCAAGGCAGTTTGTGTTCACGAATCAGGATTGAGTTGTCTCTGGAATCCATCTCTTTCAAGATGTTAAAGTGATGAAATAAAATAACATGTATCAGAGAGACCACCAAGAAAGCAGAGCCATGAGTAGAGTTCCTTCTTTGGACCCAGGGTCCCTGCGCTGTGAACCTCCTAGACCCAGGGGAAGATTGAAACCAAGATGCATGGAGATCTCCAAGGAATGATAGGCCCACAGATGTTGAAGGGAGACAAGGACCTTTCCCCAATCAACAAAGACAGCAAGCCCTCCCCTGAATGTGGACTCCTAGCTTCCTAAACTGTGAGAGAAGAAATTCATGTTAGTTAAAGCCAACACTTTGTGGTGTCTCTATCATGGCAGCACTTGAGAAGAAAGGCAGAAACCCTTTAAAAACAAAATTACACCTATTGAAGATCTTCGTAAACAGACAAATTCATTTAGCACAGCGTCGTACAAGAAAATGTTAAGGAATACTTCCATCTGTAACACACGGGGTCTCCATCAGTCGACTTCACAACTATGAGCTTTATTTTCCCCTGAAATTTATAAGAAACTTTACCAGCCAAGGTAAAGGAAGTGGCAAGGTTCACTCTCCTTCAAAAGAATCCATTGAAGAGCCTCAAATTGGCCTTCTACCATCATATCTTTGGGTGGGAAATTAAATTTATTATGGAGAATGTGTTTGATGGGATTATGCTCTGCACAAGACTTTTTAAAAGTATTGAAGAGCAAAGATGTCAGCTCGAGGATTAAGGTGCACCTGATCCAAGCCATGGTATTTTCAATAACCGCTGGATCGTGAATAAGGAAGACCATAGAAGAATTGATGCTTTTGAGTTATGGTGTTGGAGGAGAATATTGAAAGCGCCATGGGCTGCCAAAAGAACCAACAGATCTGTGTTGGAAGAAGTGCAGCCAGAGTGCTCCTTGGAGGCCAAGGCAGCCAAACTTCATCTCTCATACTTCAGACATGTTATCAAAAGGGACCAGTCCCTGAAAAAGGACATCATGTTTGGTAAAGTGGAGGGTCAGAGCAAAAGAGGAAGACCCCAGCGAGATGAATTGGCACAGGGGTAGCATCAATGGGGTCAAGCGTGGCAATGATTGTGAGATTGGCCCAGGACTGGGCAGTGTTTCATTCTGTTGTGCATAGGGTCACAATTGTTGTTGTTGTTACGTGCCATAGAGTCGCTACTGACTCATAGAGACTCTACACAACAGAACGAAACATGGCTCACTTTTGCATCCACCTCACAATCATTGTCATATTTGAGCCCAATGCTACTGCCGTTGTACCAGTTCATCTCATTGGTGGGGGGGTCTTCCTCTTTTTCACTGACCCTCCACTTAACCAAGCATGATGTCTTTCTCCAGGGACTGCTCCTTCTTGATAACATGTCTGAAATATGAGAGTTGAAGTCTGTCCATCCTCGATTCTAGTGAGCATTTGACTGGCTGTCTTCCAACACAGATGTGTTTGTTCGTCTAGAAGTCCATGAAAGTGCTGAATTTAAAATCAATATTTTAAAAATATGAGGGGGGGCTTCAAAGAAAGTTTGTGGAAAAGTGTTATTGAAAGATAATGGATTTTTTTCTTGAAGTTTTTGAATTCCTCTCATATGTGTTGTTTTTCAATAGACCATCTGATTGTCACGTGCTGCCTCAAAAAGACTTCCAAGTAGCCCAATGAGTAATTCCATTTTCTTTTTTTTTTAAAGTAACATAGTGATGACATAGATGCAGGATGATTTTGGCCTCCGATTAACTCAATATCGTTATATAATGGCTTCCAACCCGATGTTGTTATATAATGACTTCCAACCCAAGTCTAGCATTATGCTTCCCCTTTCGTGAGGCAAATTATAATATGTTTAGTGTCCTGAGGTTGAACAAATTATAGCTAATTGAGTTTTCTTTAGTCAAGAAAGATTGCCTTGTACTTTCTAAGGGAGGATATTTTTCTTGGAAATGTAAGGTCAATATAAACAATTAAAAGAATTAGTGGTTGTCCTGTTTGACTATGTAATTTCAAGTGCTGTTTTTGAATTCTCCATTTAAGGGTTCCCGGGAGGCTCATTGTTGAACTATATTCATGAGAATGTTTAGCTCTAAGGGCACAAATGATTTCCTCCTTAAACATAGAGCAGGAGGCAAATATTGTTTAGGAAATAAGGATCCCATAAGGTATCTTTAAGCAAATAACTCGTTTTCTTTTCTTGATTTTTTTTCCCCCCCGAATCTTTGGGTTATTTGAATATATGTGCCTCTTCATTTTTAATGTAGATTTTGCTTGCTTCTCAATGGATGTTTAGTTTATTAGGATGGTCACATGATCCATTTTCTCTCTAAAGATTTGTCTCTTCATTCCCAAGTTGGTATATCATAATAAAAACTGAAATAAAAAAACCAAACCCAAGTGTATCACTAAAATAACTTGTTGAATAAATTCATTGACATACGGATTGGGAATTCTAAAACTGGACTTATTTTATTTAGAGTAACTACATAAGCTTTATTTAAAAAAAAAAAGTTTAAAAAAATCAGTGCTTTTTAACTCTGAGATGGGTAATCCTCTTGGTTTAAATAATATTTCAAATTCATGACATACTAAGATATTGTTTAGGGGATAAACAGTCTGAAGAAGACGACATTAGAAAAAGGTGTGTAATCATTATCTTGAATCAAATCAAGTAGCCACCTCTCCCCTCAAATTCTCAGTACTGTTTCGTGTCTCTCAATGAACCTAGGTTTCTAAATCATGCAAGCTAGTAAACTGTTGCTGGTAGCTAGATTTTGCTAGTCTGTATACACAACTGCACCTAATAGTTATTTGTTAAAGATAATAAAATGATATACCTTAATGAATCTATTAAGTAAAATTAGACTTCTGCAAATTTCTTTTAAAATAAGAATTCTACTAATACCAAGGGAGTCCTGGTGTGGTGCTGTGGGTTAATGCACCAGAGTGCAAAGCTGTTTGAATCACAAGAAGGTTGGTGGTTCGAGCTCACCAGCTGCTCCTTGGACACCCTATTACACAGGGTCACTGTGGGTTGGAACTGACTCAACAACACTTGACAACAGCAACAACTAAAAGCAAAGAAGAAAATTGCTCGAGAGGCTTGGGGACAATTTTTAATCTCTATCAGCACAATTTGTGCCCAGACTTAAATCCAGACACTTATGGCCTTCAAAGCATTTCTTAATTGTAATTTTCTTTTTAGAGCTTTTCCACTGCTTAAAAAAGGAACCTGTCCCTTAGTGGGTACAATCACCTTTAAATAATCTAATTCTGTAAGACCTAGATTTAATACAAATGTAGTAAAAATATAGTCAACACTGAAACACCAGAATTGTCAAGCTTTTCATGAAATCCTGAAATAATGGCTGCACAAGGAACTATATTGTCGTAAAGCTAAGCTTATTCTGTCTAGTTTTCTGATATTCTAATGTATTTCCACATGCCTTTAAGTCTACAATTTGACAGATACCGTTTTCATCAGGAAGGCCTGATATAATTTCGTTTAAATATATCATGAATTAAAAACTTGAAGAGGACACAGTTTGTAACTCAGGAACAACTTAGTCCTAACACCACACAAAGACATGTTTAACATCATGAAAGTCATCACGAAAGACATGTTTAACAGTATTGCTTTTTCTTTTAAAATGGTGAGTTTTAACTAAATTGGTGCCTCTATATTGATGCTGTGGAATAAAGCACTGGACCGAAAGGTCAGTTTGAATCACAAGTTCGACGGTTCAAACTCACCAGCCGCTGCTCCTTGGAAACCCTAGACAAGGTTGCGATGAGTCAGGAGTCTGTCTACAGCACTTAATAATAATAATAAATATTCATGTTTACAATGCTTTGCATATTCTTAAATTATATTGTGTGGCAAGTCACACAGGTGATTGACATAATTTTTAATTTTAACTAATCGTAAATAAATTCTCATTTGAGCCAATGTACACATTCCTTTTTAATTCCTTATAATACCTTAGAACCCTCCTAGATAACTGTCCCGACTGGATGAACACAATGCGGGGCATTTTATCTCTTCCTTAAAGATTTTCAAGTATTACGGAAATAATATCCATGAAAGAATGATATAAAAACTTTGACATTCTATTTTGCTTTAAGGAGTTCTGGTAGCGTAGTGGTTAGGAGTTGGGCTGCTAACCTCAAGGTTATTAGTTCAAAACTACCTGCTGCTGTTCCATGGGAGAAACATGAGGCTTTCTGTTTCCATAAAGAGTTACAGCCTTGGAAACCGTATATAGGGTTGCTATGAGTCAGAACCGACTCTACCACCATCTTGCTTTACCAATTCTGGGAGAATAGACAGCGATGTTGTTTAAGATTTGCTTATACTAAAAAATACTGTAACTATGAATATTAGCTGTTTTCCAGATTTTTCAAGTACAGAATGTATCTATGGTTCTATTACTAGGAGAAATAAACAATCTCATGTAACTCAAAAAGATTGTTTTTGTTAAGCGCCGTCAAGTTGTTTCCGACCTATAGCGACCCTGTATAGTGTTTCCAAGGAGCAGCTGGTGAGCTTGAACTGCTGACCTTGCTAGTTCAAACCAGCTTTTCAGTCTGGTGCATTGTGGGGCACGAAAAGATATCTGACTTCGGTTTTAAAGAACCTACAGTAGACCTTGTAATCCCAGACTTTAACAACAAAAAGATTATAGCAGCAAGCCACCACTTCAGCAAACATTAGAAATTCTGAAATAAGTAATATTCATCTTCCCCACCATGTATGTAGTACAGAGTCCTGGTGTGGTGTTGTGGGTTAATGTGCAAGAGTGCAAAACCGTTTGAACTGCAAGGTCAGCAGTTCAAACTCACTAGATGGTCCTAGGAAAACCCTATACAGGGTTGCTATGGGTCAGAACTGACTCGACGGCACTTAACAACAACAACCATGTACTACACAGGCCCAACTTCATCAGTTACATCGTCTATTTTTTTTAGGGGGCGGGCGTTTAGCAGCAAGAAGTTCAAGGCTTGCCAGGTGCAAGTTACATACCTTTAGCTTCATATCAATCACACGCTATAATTTCACATTTTGGTGGAATTCATTCTCTCCTTCAAATACTATGAGAACATTTAATAATGTACTATTTGCTTCTACTCGACTAGGTTCTGGAAGTGATTTTTCAGCCTGTACTGAAATGGTGACTTCACTCCGTGTCTGGTACCAGTGGTACCTACATGGAACAACTTTCTCCCCAGAAACCTTTGTACGGCACATGGATTTCCCTGTTGTACTGCCCTCCTGAGCTAAAATTGTGGTAAAATCTGAAGTTGTTCTTCTACGACAAAGAGCTCATGGAAAATAGGCAGTCCAGTATCATATACACAGATTTCTCCTAGACTTTCTAGATCCTGCTATGTCTTGGAACACCCCATTTTGACGCGAGGCCCCAATCTTAATTCCATCTCTTTCTTCTTCCTTCTTATCTTTTACATTTCCTGATGACACTTTAAAGCTTATTGAGTGCTTGCCTGAGAGACGCGGATAGTTTCCATTCCAAATTTGTCACTGGCTCCCTTGAGCTTTGTCTTTTTATTGCTTATCCTGGTTTAGGGGCTTGAATGATGCGCTCTCGAAATTTGGGTTTCAATTCAGATGCTTCTTTTACTCTCAGTAGTCTTAAGCTCAGGTTTAACTG
The DNA here is from genome assembly GCF_000296735.1 of Chrysochloris asiatica. Classification (NCBI taxonomy): domain Eukaryota; kingdom Metazoa; phylum Chordata; class Mammalia; order Afrosoricida; family Chrysochloridae; genus Chrysochloris; species Chrysochloris asiatica. The sequence continues at coordinate 36,940 of NW_006409018.1, read as the reverse complement.
GTTTGGATGGTTTCTCATTATTATGCCCACACTTTGTACAACCTACAATGCTTAAGATATCAGCAAAATCAGTTCTTCTCTTACAACAAGACCACCTATTTAAAGCATCATGAAAGACTGGAAAACCAAGGTGCGTATGTGTAGGTATCATTGAATTTGGTCTCCAGAGATCGAAGCATTGACCACAGCCCCGATTGTAACACAGCACGGACACATCTCATCCCACTGTTAGCATTAAGGCCACAACTGTTGCATATGTCTGTCAGACAGCTGATGGTTTTATTTATTTTTTGTTTTTACTGTGAATTGAGTGATAGTTTACATAGGAAAACATCGGTTTTACACTCATCGTTTCATTGCAATGATTACAGTCTCCTCTGTGCAGCATCATCCAACAGTATTTGCTTCTATTCCTTCTGATTTGGGGGGAAGATGTACACAAAAGCACCAAGGAATATATAATCATTTAAAACACCCAAGGACACATTCTGCAAGCCTGCCTCCTGGCCACCAGCACCTAGTCCCTCTCTTTCCGTGAATCTAGAGTCCTCAGCTGCTCCTTCTCTCCATGTCTGCATCTCTGCCTCCATCTCTGGTGTCGCTGCTTCTCTGGATAGGATCCCACATTCCACTTGTGTTCTTCTCTCTTAATGGTCCTAGGGTCCTCTGTTCCTGGACTGCAAGATTAACTACTCCCCCCTTTATGTAACAAAATTTCTACCTTTACAGTTGTGACAGTCACAATTAGTTATGATAACAGTGACTCTCTATTGAATCATAAGAATCTTATCCCTATCTCCTTTCAGCAGACCCTTCTAGAAAAGATGAAAACTATTCAGTGGGGACTCTAACTTTTCCCCACATACTCTGAAACTAAACTCCCTCTTGAAAACTTGTAAGCCAGTCACTTTGTGCCTTTGGACTTATGTTTTATTATTGTATTTTGTTTAAAATTCCAGTGTCCAGGATGTAGTAAATAATTCCCAGCGTGCACTGCATGGATCCTTTCCTTTTTTCTCTATTAGGATTCTTAAGTAGTCTACTCAAACCAAGGCGTCATCTACCTCAAGGCCATAAGCACTAGATGGTGCCCTGTGACCCTATTCTGACTGGGATCAACAGAGATGGACCCTAATAGACTGGAGAAAGAAAAACATGGAACAGAACTTCAAATTCCTAAAAGAAATAACAAAAAACAGACCTATTGGACCAATTCAGACTGGAGGAATCCCCAAGACTATCACCCTGAGCTACTCTTCAGACTTAGAGATGGAACTAATCTCTGAGGTGACCTTGTAGCAAAATAAAAGACCAACTCACCAAATAATGACTATCACCCATGAGTCCTGAGCTTCTTTGAGAAATTATTTCTAAGATATGCAATGCCAATATTGATATTAAAATGAAGTAGAGAAGGGAAGTGGGCAGGGAGACTAGATGAATGGAAATGGAACCACCAGAGTGGAAAAGATGATAATGCTCATGCACTGTGAGGATTATAACCAATATTACTGAACAAATTGGGTAGAAATGGTCCAATGGGGACTTAAACAGTCTAACCCTAAACCTTCACTTGTTGGTGTTGTCATTAAGTGCCATCGAGTCAGTTCCAACTCATAGCGACCCTGTATAGGGTTTCCGAGGAGCAGCTGGTGAGCTTGAACCACCAACCTTGCAGTTCAAACGGCTTTGCAGTGTGGCGCATTAACCCACAGTGTCACATCAGGACTCCTTCACTAGAACATAATAAAATATCATTTAAAAAAATTCTTAAGTAGACAATTTAATTAACCACAATATAACAAGCATTGCAGTTATAGTTGATGTTTTAAGAATGGATGCATATTTATGTATGGATGTTTAAAAGACTGTCTGGCTACCCGAGGGAATTTTGAAACAATTTGTGGAAAACTGGAATGAAAAGATAATGGACTTTTTCACGAACTCTTTGGAGCCCCCTTGTATTAGGACAATTCAATGCTCTGCCTAAGTGGTTCTTGAAAAATATAGTTGTCTCCTCTTAGAATGTATTTATCCTTTCAACCCTGAATTGGGTTGGGTCTAAATTTCTGGGATTTTACGTAAAATGAATGAAACTCATTTAAATGGATTCAGGTACATGACAGGTACACACATGCATCCTAATTCTACATGGCTGTGTGCATAAAATACCCTGTGGCACAAATGAGTAGCACTTGGCAGTTCAAATCTACCAGCGGCACTGCAGAAGAAAGTCCTGGTGATCTGCTGTTGTAAAGCGAACAGCCTAGGAAAGTGGCTGGGGGTGGTTGTACTCTGTCAATTGGGGTCTTCATCAGTTGGAATTGGTCTGATGCCGATGAGTGTTGTTGTTGTTGTTCTGTTGACAAAAGCATATAGGGGAGGGGGCTTCTACCTGTTCCTGGAAAAATAGAATCAGAAGACAGCAGAACTTTCACAGGAATTTTTTGAAGCCCCCTTGTATCACTCCCCTCATTGTGGGGCCTAACCCTTCTTTTGGACTGAACTTGGGCCTATAGCTCTACTTAATAATATGTAATAATAAATATAGGAGCTCTGGTAGCATAGTGGTTACGAATCGGGCTGTTAACCTCAAGGTTGGCAGTTCGAAACTCCCAGCTGTTCCGCTGGAGAAAGATAAGGCTTTCTGCTCCTGTAAAGATTTACAGCCTCGGAAACCCTAAGCAGGGTCGCTATGAGTCGGAACCCCGACTCCACGGCATACAACCACCACCAATAATAAATATGTAATATTTACTCTTATAACTAACAAAAAGTAATACATCTCAAGAGCCCTAACTTTTCTTTCAACATTTTAGAAAAAAATTTCCACTTTACTATTACTATATGCTTCAGAATGGGTAGGAATCATATTGCTCTCTGCATTCTGATCACTTGTATATTTCAAATAGTTGTGGTTGTTGTTCAGTGCCATTGAGTCAGTTCTGACTCATAGAGATCCTGTATTGGGTTTCCAAGGAGCTGCTGCTGAGTTTGAACCACCGACCTTGCGGTTCAAGCCCACCTTGAGGTGGGGCTCTTATCCTACAGCATCACACCAGGTCTCCTGTCAAATAGTAAGTCATCAATTGCTAGTTGTTGTGTAAAATGAGCAAGTAAGTATTTCAACTCTAATTTTTAATGTTTATCCTAACTTCCTTTAGGATTATGAACATGGCTTCTTCTGTATTGGTATTTTAACTGTTGCAAAACAAATGCACTTATTTACTCTATGCTAGGGCGAGAACTAGATCTCTGTTGACAGAAAAAAATTAAAAAGAATTGCATTCTCGTAGAATCTGTTTCGACTGATACCCCATAGGTCACAATAGAATTGTCCCATAGCTTTGTCTTTCATCTGTGGAGGAGCTGGAGGGCTCGTACTGCCAACCTTGTGGTTTGCAGCTCAGTGCTTATCCTGTAGAACCACCGTGCTCCACAGATATATCTATATATCTATATGTTTGTGGAAACATTCCATTACCTTTTCATTCCATTCTTCCACGAACTTTCTGAAGACTTCTCGTACATCCATGAAAACATAATTCATACTGACTAGATTAAACACAAATTCGATATAGCATACTTAAAAATCCCTGGTATTGGGCACAGTATGCACTTAACTACAAAGCTACTGGTCAACTGATCAAAGTCACTCAGGGATGCTGCGGAAGAAAGGCCTGGCAATCTGCTTCCATTAAGAATTGTTGTTGTTGTTGTTGTTAAGTCCTTTGAAGTCAGTTCTGACTCATAGCAACCCTGTATAGGGTTTCCAAAGAGGAGCTGGTGGGTTTGAACTGCTGGCCTTGGGGTTCGCAGTCCAGTGCTGATCCTACAGTGCCTAACCAGGAGTTCTCCATTAAGAATAGAGGCAGGAAATAAGTCCGCAGCTCTTCTACTCTGTAATGCATTGAAGTTGACTTGATGCTTAGTAAAGGCAGCAGCAACACATTGCAATGAGGAAACAGTGTTACTGGTATTTGAAGGATTCTTAATGGTGTTGTTTTTGCTTTTTCTCCTATGGGAGGATTGCTGAATTTGCCATTCTCCAGATGACTTTGTGAAAGAAAGTCTCTGCACCATAGAAACCCTGTGAAGTTGACCTGTGGACAAGAAGCTGAAAAGCTAAAGACTGTACTTCATAGTCTTGTCTGAGTTGCGGTTCAGGATGTGGTTGATTTCAGCAAGGCAGTTAGTTACAGGAGAGTGAGAGACAAGGACACTGGGTGATGAACATGATTCTAGAATTCTGGCTGCTTAGGGGTCAGGGGGTTACATGTTACAATTTAATGCATAGATGGAATATAGGTAGGTAGATACATGGATGGATGGATGGATATATTCATGGATGGATGATGGATGGATAGATGACAAAGCTAGGTAGGTAGATAGATGGCAGATAGATAGATAGATAGATAAATGTGATAGATAGAGATGATGGATAGATAGACCCACAGACAGACACACAGATAAATAAATAGAGGAATTGGTGTGTGTGGGTGGATGGGTGGATGTATGGGTAGATAGTTATAGGTATAGACAGGTGATGGATGAATGGATGGATAGACACACACATATATAGAGCAATAGGTGATGAACAGATGGATGGACGGATGGATAGAAATATACAGATAGGTGATAGATGATTGATAGCTCAATAGATTCCTAGATTGATTGACCTATAGATAGATGATGAATGGATGGGTGGATGAATGGATAGATAGGTGATGGATGATCGATAGGTTGACAGATCAATAGATTGACAGATCGATCGATAGATAGATGATGGATGGGTAGGTGGGTGCGTGGATGGATGGATGGATGGATGGATAGATGATGTATGTATTGATAGACAGATAGATGATGGATGGATGGATGGATGGATAGATAGATCAATAGAGGATAGATGAATGGATAGACAGACAATGGTGGATGGATAGATAGATGATGATGGATGGCTAGACACATAGATGGAAATGGACGGACAGACATGTAGTTAGTTGTCATCAGGTCGGCTGTGACTCTTTATGATCCCGTGCACACCAAGAAGGAAACTGCCCGACTCTCCGCCTTCTATATCAACACTATGTGTTTTGAGGGTCTTCCAAAAGAGGGGGCTCATTTTCTAGCATTATATCAGGCAGTGTTCTATTGTGATCTACAGAGTTTTCCTCAATTGCTTTCCAAAATAGATCACCAGGACTCTCTTCCTAGTCTGTCTTAGGCTACAAGAACCGTGGAAACTTGCCCACCATGGGTGGTCCTGCTGGTGTGTAAAATACCGGTGGCAAAGTTTCCAGCATCACATAATCCACCACAGTATGACAATCTGACTCCGAACAATGACAGAAACACACACTTGAATTTCTGTAAGCAACGATTCTCGTTTTTTTCATGCCCAAGTTTGCTGTTTTTGTTATTTTGTGCCATCAAGTACATTCCAATGCATAGTGACCCCTTGCGTTAGAGCAGATAAGGTTCAAGCTCACCAGTTGCTCCTTGGAAACCCTATATAGGGTCACTATGGGTCGGAATCATCTCGACAGCACTTAACAACAACATCTTCATGAGACCAGATTGCCAGATCTTTCTTCCTCATAGCTGCTGTGTGGGTCCCAACCGCAGACCCTGCAGTCAGCAGTGAAGTGCTTTAACTGTGGTGTACTAGGTCTCCCTCCTTGTGCTGGCCTGGCTTGTGACATTTATGTGATGATGCTACTCTGACTGGACATTCCGCCTGGCTGGGTCTACTCTGGGTTTGAAACACCCTCAAAAAAGTTCTTACTTAACTGGTACGTGCGAGTAGATTCATTTCTGCTTAAACGAGCCAGAAGGCATCTCTAAGGAAGCATGCTGAGTCATGCAAACTTGGATCTGCTCATTCTAGCTCTAATTAGAGGGGCAGTTAACGATTTTAATAATGAGTTCTGGGATGCTCACATCCTTAAGAATTCCCACAACAATGCCAAGACATGGTCCAACCTTCCTCCCATTCCTCTTCTAGTTCTAATTTCATCCTGACAAATAGTGTTAGTTTTTGCATAATTGACAAACTGATGCCCGGAGCTTGAGACATTTTAAGGAAAAACTGAAATGTGGGATATTTCTTCAATGAAATGCACATGAAGGGTACGTACCTAAGCCATGGCAGAATTAAATAATATTAATAATAGCTTAAAATTCTTTTTGGTAAATTTTTACATAGCAAATTAGTCTCCCATCTGATACTGTCTATCCAAATTGCTCTGAGCCCTGCTGTGGTGCTGTGGGCTAATGCGCTGGTCTTCAAAGTTGGTTTGAACCACAAGGTCAGCAGTTCAAGCTCACCAGCAGCTCCTCGAAAACCCTATACAGGGTCGCTATGGGTTGGAACCGACTCAACAGTACTTAACAACACAGTCAATGACGGTGTTTTTGAAGACTTTCTTTTACATGTTCCCTGGTTTTGAGTTGGATTTTTTTTTTTTTTTTTTAAGTTTTTATTGTGAATTGAGTGAAAGTTGACAGGGCAGATCATCAGTTTTACATTCAACAAATCATATACCTTGTTTCATTACAATGATTATAATCCTCTCCATGTACCATCAGTTAACAGTATTTCTCTTTATTCATCTTAGCTCTCTCTTTTTTTAAAAAAAACACTCAGGCATATATAATAATTTACACCACTAAAGGGCACATTCCGCAAGCCTGCCTCCTGGCTGCCAGCTCTCAGTCCCTCTCTTTCCATGAATCTAGAGTCCTCTGCTGTTCCCTCTCTCCTTATCCCCATCTCTGATGTCACTGCTTCTCTGGATAGGGTCCCACATTCCGCTTGTGCTCTTCTCCATTGATGGTCCTAGGGTCCTCTGTTTCTGGACTGTAAGATTAGCTACTCCCCCATTTTTGTTACAAAACTTCTACTTTTACAATTGTGACAGTCGCAATTAGTCATGATATTGAGTTACATTTTTTATGCAAACAAATTACTTCCTACAACTTGAGACCAAGATTTCTCATTATATTTATATACTGTCTAAAAGGCAGCCACTTGGAATATCTGAAGGCTTGACCACATTTAATTCTCTTTTATATTGGAGGATAATGCTCATTTCATATTTCTTTCTTCACTGTTCCATGTTAAAGATCTACCGTTCTTGCTAAAAGTTTCCATGCAGGGACCTTATAATTCTGCCCTACCTTCATGTAATTGGAGTCCTGGTATGGTGCTGTGGGTTAATGTGCTGGACAGCAAAGCCGTTTGAACTGCAAGGTCAGCGGTTCAAACTCACCAGTCATGCCTCAGAAACCCTATACAGGGTCGCTATGGATCAGAATAGATTCGACTACACTTCAGAACAACAACCGTCATGTATTTGGAGTCCTGGTGTGGTGCTGTAGGATAAGCACTGGACCGCAAGGCCAGTTTGACCTGCAAGGTTGTCAGTTCAAATCTATCAGTTGTTCCTAAGAAACCCTATAAAAGGTTGTTATAAGTCAAACTGACTTGATGGCACTAAACAGCACCATAGCATCACCTATAACTGATGATCTGCTTTAATGGGTAGCTCCAAGTTCCAAGTAGAACCTTGCATGTTAACCAATACAAAAGCTCTAAGGGAGAATCCGTCCTTTGCTTCTTGGGCTTCCTGGTGGCTAATAGCATTCCTTGGCTTGTTGCCATATTTCTCCAATCTTTAAGGTCACCACCTTCAAATCTCACCTCCATCTTCACATTGTCTTTTTCTATGAGCATCAAATTCACCTTTCCCCACAACTACCGAGCTCATTCTAACTCATCTCTAAAGGATAGAGTGGTGGTGTTGATACATGTCATGGAGTTGGTTCCTACTTATGGTGACCCTACATTGGCTTTCCGAGGCTATAAATCTTTACAGGAGCAGAAAGCCTCGTCTTTCTCCCATGTAACAGCTGGTAGATTTGAACTGCTGACCTTGCGGCTCGCAGCCCGATTCGTAACCACTACGCTATGTAGAACAGCCCTATAGGACTGCCTAGACTGTAAGCTGTATGTTGGCAGATTGGCTCATCTGTTTCATGTGGGTTTAAACCTTTTGGTTACCAGCCCGATACTAACTTTCCATTACCACTCTCCAGGGATCTTCAAGTCTCCCTCTGTTTCCCTTTAATTAGGATGTTTGTGAGTGCATTTAACGCTCACCTGGATAATGCAAACTTACATACTACACTGCTAACTGAAAAGGTAGGGAGGTTTCACTACAACAAGAAGCACCTCAGAAGAAAGGTCTGGCAATCTAACTCCACAAATCACCCACTGAGAACCCAGTGGGGCACAGTTCTACTTTGA
>NW_006409018.1:26461-28004 GCF_000296735.1 Chrysochloris asiatica | reverse complement strand
GTTGTGCAAATGGTTAATGAATTGCTGTTAGCCACAAAGGTGAAGGTTCAAGTTTACCCAGAGGTGCCTTGAAAGGAAGTCCTCATGATCTTCAGCCACTGAAAACTACACTGAGAACAATTCTTCTCTGAGACACACGGGGGCACTACGAGTTGGAGTTGGCTTCACAACAACAACAACAACAAAAAATCTTAACCCTTTCTTTTATTTAATAATAATAATAAAAAGAAATCTAAGATGCTTAATACATTATGACCTAAAACTGTTAATCTTCATGTTCAAAACACTCATACTTTGGTCATGGTTTTTTGTCTTATATTTCACAGGATTAATAGGTCTGATCTACTGGCTTTTATAGCAGAAAACTGAGGTTGATTTTCTTGTCCAGGGGACTGATAAATGTAAATGATTTCAATCTACTCTACTTTCGTGTACTGGTCTGTGTTTAATAATTCAGCAGTGAACCATGGAACATGCAGAGTTAATGTCTTAGATTTTTCCAACATCCCCTTCAATGAGATTCATACATTTTGGGTCCTTCAGGAGAAAAGAAATTGTGCCTTGAAGGGATGTTTTATCACAGCTCGGCATGAGAAAGAAAATCTACCGGAGTTTTCTTTACTTTTCTTTTAACCAATAGAAAGAGTTCTATGTTTCATTGTTGAATTCAGAAATTCTCTCACTATTAAAGGGAATCCTGAAAAAGTGAAATCTTAAGACCCAAGGTTCAGAAGGACAAGATTACATGAACCTTAATTTGACTTGGATTGATTCACCCGGCTTTTCCATCCATCAGAATTCCCCTGAGATAATGAGGGATTCCATGGCTGAATGAATAATTATTATGTATTTGGATATGGAAGATGAGGATCTTTTAACAAATTGATTTCATTTTGCTTCTCAGGCAATTCTAATTTACAAGAAGGCTAAGAACTACTGGTAGATGAAGCCCAAGGTTGGGATGACGGATCTGCTATCAGCCCTGATGCTTGTTAATATGCTGAAAGAACAGTTGGTAATTCAAAATACAAATGAAAAACAACTGCCTAGAGGCCACTCCTAATTATGTTCTTGTGCCACTGAGCTGGTACCGACTCATAGTGACCTTATGTACAACAGAAGGAAACACTGCCCAGTCCTGGGCCAACCTCACAATTGTTGCCACACTTGAAGCCATTGATGCTGCCACTTTGCCAATCCATCTCGCTGGGGGTCTTCCTCTTTTCTCTGACCCTCCACCTTACTAAACATGATATCCTTCTTCAGCAACTGGTCCCTCCTGACAATACGTCCAAAGTATGAGAGACGAAGTTTGGCAATCCTGGCTTCCAAGGAGCTCTCTTGCTGTACATCTTCCAACGCAGTTCTATTTGTTCTTTTGGCAGCCCATGGCAGTTTCAATATTCTCCACCAACACCATAACTCAAATAAGTTAATTCTTCTACAGTGTTCCTTATTCACAGCCCAGCTTTTGCATGCATATGAGGTTATTGAAAATCCCATGGCTTGGGTCAGGCGCACCTTAGTCCTTAAGCTGACATCT
>NW_006409018.1:16673-25424 GCF_000296735.1 Chrysochloris asiatica | reverse complement strand
GATATACGATAGAATGAATGTAAAACTAATGTTCTCCCATGTAAACGATCACATAATTCACAATAAAACATTGAAAAAAATGAAATGGAACACATAAACATCGATATAGTAGGCATTAGTGAGTTGAAATGGACTAGTATTGGCCATTTTGAATTTGATGAGCACATGATTTACTATGCTGGGAATGACAAATTGAAGAGGAATGGTGTTGTATTCACTGTCAAAAAAAACATATACAGATCAGTCATGAAGTACAATGCTGTCTGTGATAGGATAATATCCATGCACCTACAGGGAAGACCAGTTAATACCACTATTATTCAAATTTACACACCAACTACTAAAGCCAATGAGGATGAAATAGAAGAATTCTACCAACTTCTTCAATCTGAAATTGATCAGGCATGCAATCAATATGTATTGATGATTACTGGTGATTGGAATGCAAAGGTTGGGAGCAAAGAGGAAGGATCAGCAGTTGTAAAATATGGCCTTGGTGATAGAAATGATGCTGGAGATCATCATACAATAGAATTCTTCAAAATCAACGATTTGTTCATTTCAAATACCTTCTTTAGACAGTATAAGAGACAACTATACACATGGACTTCACCAGACGCAATACACAGAAATCAAGCTGACTACATCTGTGGAAAGAGACAGTGGAAAAACTATCATCAGCTAAAACAAAGCCAGGGGCAGATTGTGGAACAGACCATCAATTGTTCATAGGCAAATTCAGACTGAAGCTGAAGAAAATGAAAACAAGTCCAAAATATGACCTTGAATCTATCCCACCTGAATTTAGAGATCGTCTGAAGAACAGATTTGATACATTAAACACTTAATTATGATGCTCCCATATAAATCCTACAACAGTGTGCCATAGGATTTTCACTGGCTGAAAAATTTCAATAGCTGGCCAGGTCTTTCTTCCAAGCTGCCCCTGCTTGGATCTGAACCTGAATTTTTTTTGTTAGCAGCCAAGTACATGAAAACATTTGTACCATCCAACCCCACCTACTGCCCTAAAGACCATTCCAACTTGTAATGACCCTAGAGGACAGAATAGAACGGTCCCATAGGTTTTTCCAGTACTGTAAGACTTTATGCAAACAGACATACACATCTTTCTTTTGCAGAGCTGCTGGTGAGATCAAACTGCTAAACTTTTAGTTAGCACCAAGAGTGTAACTAACCAATGGCTTCGCCCACGGAATTCCAAGCCACCAGGAAATGTCATGCACCTAACTTGCAGTTCAGGGAGTGACCAGCAGGTGGCTATGTTGATCCGATGGCTGAGAGTTCAAAGATGGTAGCTGAAGGGGATTTGGAAAGTTTTCTTTCAAATCTGGAATCTCCACACGACCCTCCTCTGGGGTTTTGCTTTATTTTAACTGCACCTGCAGCTACCTAGGCCTGGAGAGACTCAATTACTCATTATGAGCTGCTGAAACCACACTTTTGTGCATTTTGAACAGATTGCATTAACCTGTGCATTATATCCAAGAATTTGCTCTCTGATTAACATATAATAATACAAATAAAATAAACTATGCATTGTTCTATCCAGACAAATGTTTGATTGTGGATTTGGGTTCCAGAATAGGAGGTCAAGACAAAGACTTTGTGGAGAAGTGGGACTTGATTGGAGACAGATATTAAGATTTTAGACTTTTCACCTAAGTGAGTAGGAGTTTTAGGATCAACACTGGACTTCTGTCCACACAAGGTTGGTGCTTCAAACCCACCAGGCGTTCCCTGGGAGAAAGATGTGACTGTTCCTATGGACATAGGCTGGCTCAGAAACCCTATACAGCGTGGCTATGAGGCAGAATCAACTCTATGGGAGTGACATTGTTGTGTTGATGTTCTTTGTGGACATTTAAAAAAGGGGAACTCTGGTGGCACAGTGGGATAAGCAATGGACTGCTAATGAAAAGACTGGCCTTTTGAATCTGCTGACCGCACCAGGGGAGAAAGACGAGTTAGTCAACTTCTGTAAGGATTTATTAGAGTCTTTGAAAGCCCTGTTCTGTAGGGTGGTTCTGGGCTGGAATAGAGTGGATGGCAGTTAGTGAATGGGGACCAAATCAAAGAGGCCTTGTGGCATAGTGCATTAAACATTGGGCTGCCAACCAAAAGGTCAGTGGTTCAAACCCACCTGCTGCTCTTCAGGAGAAAGATGTAGACATCTGTAAAGATGTCTATCTTGGTGACCCTCAGGGGCAGTTCTCCTCTGTCCTGTGGGTCCACCATAAGTCAGGATCAACGAGATGGCCACGGGTCTGGCTTGGTTTGGGTAGATTAAAAGCAAAGAATGAGAAACACCATCAAAGAGTGATGGGAGAAGACAAGATTTCCATCTTTCTATCCACCACAGGGAATCCTCGTGTGGTACTGTGGACTAATGCATCAGACTGCAAAGTTGTTTGAACAGCAAGGTCGGTGGTTCAAGCTCACCAACTGCTCTTTGGAAATCCTATACAGGGTCACTATGGGTCGGAATCGACTTGACGGCGCTTAACAACTACAACAACCTGCCACAGACTTTGGCTTGAACTGAGTAAAACCAGGTCAGAATGAGGAATTAGAGACACAATCAAGAATATTTGTGGAACATTAATCTATTTTCAGATACAGTGAAGAGGTGATTCATGCCATAGTATATTAGATTGGCTCTCTTTTTATCCTATAAGCAAATACTAGAGGAGTTAGATTGATCCATCTTTCCTTCCCTCCCTTCTACCTCTCCTTTGTCTTTCTTTCTTCTTCTTTCCTTTAAACTGTACTGAGCTCCTACCAACATTACCTGTTGGCAGTGAGTTGTCTTTGACTGGTGGAGATCCCACACTTGTCAGAGTACAAATGCTCTCCACAGAGTTTTCAAGCCTGTGACTTTTCAGAAACAGATTGCCAGTTTCTTCTTAGGCACCTCTAGATTGGCTTCAACCATCCACATTTTGGCTCGTACGGAGGCACTTAGCTGTGTGCACCCCAGAGATTCCTTCATTAGCCATTGTCATTGTGGGGAGATACCATCAAGTTTGTTCTGACTCATAACAATCCACACGCAACCGAACAACACACTACACAGTCCTTCAGCATCCTCACAAGTATAGTTTGAGCTCTTTATTGAAGCCACCATGTCACTCCATCTCGTTGGGGGTCTTCTTCTTTTTCCCTGACCCCCCCTCCCCCTTTACTAAAGCACAGTGTCCCTTTCTGGGGACTGGCCCTTCCTGACAACATGCCCAAGGTATGAGAGATGAAGTCTGGGCATCCTCACTTCTAACGAGCATTCTGGGTGTACTTCCTCCAAGACAGATTTGTTTAGTTTTCAGGCAGTCCCTGGTATCTTCAATATTGTTTCCCCACACTGGAATTCAAAGGCATCAATTATTCTTCTAGGCTTGAATGTCTCCGTCAATTCTTTCAGCTTGGCAAATACCAAAGTCCACTTCCAGACGCAACACCAGCGTTGGTGTGACCTACTGTAGGGTGTCATTTGCCTTCAAACTACCTCCCATAGCACATCACATGAGAAACCAAGCCATAATTATTATCAAGTTCAATCACAGAATGATGGTGGTGGTGGTGGTTATGTGCTGTGAGCAATCCTATAAAGGATTTCCGAGGCTGTAAATCTTTACCGAAGCAGAAAGCCTCACCTTTCTCCCGTGGACCCGCTGGTAGTTTCAAACTGCTGACCCTGAGGTTCGCAGCTTGACTCTTAAGCACTGCACTACCAGAGGTCTTTTGAACATAGAATAATAAGTGATGAATACATCTGTAAATTGCTTGAGTGAAATAGTTCTTAGATGATATGGATTACTACCGATAAAATACAGAGATCGTCTGATTAAAAAAAAAAAAATCTTACGATTGTGCTGAAATCCTGCACAAACATCTGATACGCAGTGATTTTGATGTCAAGTCTTTTGACTGGGTCACATAGTGTGGTCAACACCCTAAGCACCCCCTAGTGACACCACTGATTGATAGACACAGATGGGTAAAACAGACTACAGACAGGTATCTCGGCAGTTAGTTATGACAACAAAAACGTGATTTGTTAAGTCTGGCTTCTATGGATGGATATACCTACAAGACTAAATCCCAATGCTTGTTTACCCTTTGAACCTTCTAAATGTGGAGTTCGGGTGTGACAATGGAGAATCAGCACTTAACAGGAACAACAACCATGAACGCATTCAAGGACTCTTCTTATTAGCCTATTGCAATGATGCTTCAAATGACATGGTTTCTTCTGCATGAGCTACAAGCACGCGGTGTTGTTTTTTGTCGCTGCTGGTGTTTTGAGTTGTTGCTTCTGTCAAATTACCCGATGTTTCAACCCTGCAATAGTATTCTACAGGTAGATACATGGACAGGTACACAGGTTGGACAGGTGAAGAAGGACTGTGGCATTAAACCTATAAATATATGAAGGTGTAGGACCAGCCTGCATGAGGGGGCGTCTCTGGAGGTGGACAGGGAATGAAAGTGACAGGGACTTGAGATGATCAGTCAAGAGCGACTTTATTAACTACACTACAGCTTTAAGTCTTAAGGAGCTCTGGTAACATAGTGATTACGAATCAGACTGTGAACCGCAAGGTCAGCAGTCTAAACTACCAGCTGTTCAGTGGGAGAAAGATGAGGCTTTCTGCTCCCGTAAAGATTTACAGCCTCAGAAACCCTGTGCAGGGTCGCTATGAGTCGGAACCGACTCCACGGCACTTAACAACAACAACAACAGCTGTAAGTCTTAGGCAGGAGGCGTATCCGGGCACCACAACAAAGCTAGTGTATTACTCCTAGATAACAGCTAGGCACATGTATTTTCTCCTCATTTTAGATTACTCTTCCAGCCACCTGGTCAGTGTGTTTGTTCCCATAATCTCTGGAATGCAAGGTTTTCCTTGCGGATCTCATTAAGACATTCCTTGGTCTGAGAACTGCCTCAGAGTGAGGTTCACACACGTCCTGTTCTTCCTACATGAAGATTTGACAGAGGATTTTGTACTTGGTATTCAGCATTGCTGCAAACACACCTACGAATGTGGTGTAGTTGAGTGTGCTGTTTTTGTTGTTAAATGCTCTCAAGTTGGTCCTGGCTCATAACGACTCAGTATAAGTTTTCCAAGACGCTGATTGGTGGGTTTGAAACAGCTGACCTTTTGGTTAGCAGTCCAATGCTGATGAAAACTTCCTCAACAACACCAAACACCTTGAGGCAAAAAATTGATGAGCCTGGGAGCTCAGGGAACAACAAGGTTATTTGGAACAACGTAGTCTCCAAAGACAATGTTCTACATCCTATTTTGGTGAATAGTGACTTGGATCTTGAACGTTCATGAGTGGCCATGTAAGCTCCAACTACTGGTCTCTCCATGGGTGGAGGAAAGAAGACTGATGAGAAATGAAGATGCTTGGAATTAATGAGTCCAAATTAATGTACCATGTGAACATCAGTTTCCCTGACTCTGAGACCAGAAGAACTAGATGGTGCCCAGCTACCATTAGCAATGGCTCTGAAGGGGATCACATGAGAAGGTTCTGGATAGAGTAGGAGAAAATGTAGACCCAAACTCAAAATTATTAAAAACACCAGGCTTAATGGTCAGAAAGAGATGGGAGGAACTGAAGACTATGGCCCTCGGCCACCCTTCAGGTCTGAAACTGAACTCACCCCGTTGGCCCAATTTTAAACCAAGTGGTAGGTAGACATATAGGGACAGCAACCCCACTAATAAGGGCTGGTCACCATGGAATGGTCAACCATTCAATATCAAAAGGGCACCATTTATCTAAGGACACAGTTGAGAAGGGATGGGAAGGAGGGTGGAATGGAACTAGGAACCCCAGGGAGGAAGTGGGATAACTGTTGTTCCATGGAAGGGATCGCAATCATTGAGATGAAACATAGTATGTGATTTGTTGAAAGTCAAACTGATGATCTGTTCTCTAAACCTTCACTCAATTCACAATGAAAAGTTTCTGGTGTTTTAGCTAAAACATTGTGATAAGTAGTATCTTTGGACATCTGTCACTTTTTGGAGAATGAAGTCGTAATGATAAGAGACTTCCATTTAGCTATTGACAATGTTGTGACTTATCAAGTTGCTGTTGAGTGTAGAAAGATTTTACAAAACAATTTCGTTGTTGTTATGTGGCTAGCCCTGCACCATCCTCAAAATTATTGCTCCGTTCAAAGTCTTCTCTCTTCTAGATTTTTATTTCTCCTCATCCGTAGCGTAGTGGTTACGAATCGGGCTGCGAACGTTAAGGTTCAGCGGTTCGAAACTACCAGCCGCTCCGCGGGAGAAAGATGCGGTTTTCTACTCCCGTAAGGATTTACACCCTCGGAAACCCTGTACAGGGTCGCTATGGGTCGGAACCGACTCAAAGGCACTTAACAACAACAACATCCTCAGCTCAACAGCCGATAACCCATGATCTCCAAAATGCCTTGGCACAGAACTTCACTACTAAACTTGCTTACCTTAGTAAAGTAAGTAATGAATTCTCCTTGAGATGAATTGCTACTTACACATGGGTTTTTAGTAGGAGGTTTTATAATGAGATCTACAAATCACTGTTATTACAGGCCATTTATTGGGATACGGGAATAGCCCCATCATGTAAAAAAAAATGATCTTAAGGTTTTATAACAATATTCATTCCAGTCCTGAGTGTAGTATATTATTTCTATGCAATCTCTCTCATTGGGATATATTTTGCTTGCTTTTATGGACGTAAAATGAGTAGGGTTGTATTCAATGAATACAAACTCTTAAAACTCCACTTACCAGGGTCAGTCTCAAGTCTTTAGTGAGCAAGGTTGCATATTGCAAGTTGTTATTGAATTTTCTTCTAATCCTAAAACTTTGTTCTTCTTCAAATAGACCAGAGTCTAGGATCATTTACATAGCATACAGATTGAATACATATGGAGAAAGGATACAAGCCTTTTCCAGATTTTAAACTGTCTCTTGGTCTATGCACAGGTTCCATATGAGTACAATGAAGTGTTCTGGGATCTCATTGTTTGCAATGGTATCCTTACTTTGTTATGATCCACACAGTTGAATGCCTTTGCATAGTCAATAAAGCGCAATAAACATCTTTCTGTTCTTTCAGCCAAGATCCACCTGACCTCAGCAGTAATATAGCCCTTCTTCCATAACCTCTTCTGAACATGACTTGAATTTTTTGTGAACTTCACCATGAGTTTGTATATGAATAATTGATGGTCTGTTCCACAGTTGGCTGTGGCCTTGTTTTGGTTGATATTAAACTTCTCCATCATCTCTTTCCACAGATGTAGTCAATTGTATTCCTGTGTATTCCATCTGCTGAGGTCCATGTGTGTATGTCACTGTTTTCGTTGTTGAAAAACAGATATTTGTGATGAATAATTTGTTGGTCTTGCAAAATTCTATCATGCAATCTCCAGTGTGTTTCTATAGCCAAGGCCATATTTACCAACTACTCATGTTTCCTCTTTGCTTCCAAGTTTTATATTTTAATCACCAGTCATTATCAATGTATCTTGATGGGATGTTTGATCAACTTCAGATTGAAGGAGTTGGTTGTTGTTAGATGCCATTGAGTTTGTACTAACTCTTAGTGACCTTATGTACAACAGAATGAAACACGGCTCAGTCCTGGGTCCACCTTACAATTGTTGCCACACTTGAGCCAATTGATGCTCCCACTTTGTCTATTTATCTCGTTGGGGGTCTTTCTCTTTTTTTCTGACCCTCCCCCTTACCTAACATGATATCCTTCTCCAGCAACTGGTCCCTCCTCACAACATGTCCAAGTATGAGAGATGAAGTCTGGTCATCCTGGCCTCCAAGAAGCACTCTGGCCGTATTTCTTCCAACACAGATCGATTTGTCTGTTTATTCTTTTGGCAGACTATATGGTACTTCCAATATTCTCCTCCAATACCATAACTCAAATGCAGCAATTCTTCTACGACCTTCCTGATTTACTGTCCAACTTTTGCATGCATGTGAGGTTACTGAACATACCATAGCTTGGGTCAGGCGCACCTTAGTCCTTAAACTCACATCTTTGCTGTTCAACACTTTAGAAACATCTTGCACAGTAGATTTGTCTAATGCAATATGTTGTTCAATTTCTTGACTGCTGCTTCCATTAGTGTTGGTGGTTGATCTGAGTAAAATGAAGTTTTGACAACTTCAATCTTTTCTCCATTTATATGGATTTTGTTTATTGGTCCAGTGGTGAGGTTTTTTGTTTCCTTTACATTGAGGTGCAAACCATACCAAAGGCTGTGCTCTTTGATCTTCATCAGTAAGTATTTTAAATTCTCTTCACTTTCAGAAACTAAGGTTGTATCATCTGCAAATCACAGGTTGTTAATGAGTCTTCCTCCAATTCTGATGCCGTGTTTTTCTTCATATAATCCAGCTTGTCAGATGATTTGCTCAGCATACAGATTGAATAAGCATGGTGAAAGGATACAACCCTGAATACACAGCTTTCCTAATTTTAAACTATTCGATGTTCTTGTGTTCTGTTTGAATAATTGCTTCTTAGTCTATATACAGATTCCTCATGAGCACAATTAAGTGTTCCGGAATACTCATACTTCACAATGTTGTCCATAGTTTGTCATGATGCACACAATCGAAAGACTTTGTACAGTCAATAAAACACAGGTATTCTCTGCTTTCAGCCAAGATCCATCTGATGTCAGCAATGATATCCCTC
>NW_006409018.1:6125-14739 GCF_000296735.1 Chrysochloris asiatica | reverse complement strand
TTAGTCCTCAAGCTGACATCTTTGCTCTTCAACACTTTAAAAAGGTCTTGTGCAGCAGATTTGCTGAATGCAATACATCGTCTGATCTCTTGACTGCTGCTTATACACATGTATGTACTCATATACATATATTGATGTTTCTATATTGTTGCTATGTGCTGTCACATGGGTTCTTAGACATAGCAATGGAAGGGAACACTGACCAGCAGTACTCCATCCTCATAATCATTGTGAACTTTAAGCCCATTGCTACTGTCCCTGTGACTTTTCTTCTCATTGGGCGCCTTTCTCTTTTTCACTGACCAAGCATGATGTCCTTCTCTAGGGACTGCTTCCTTCTTTTTTATTGACTCCTTTTCTCAATTTCCTGTTTTCTGAAACACCTGTGTTGGTGGCAGAGGGATCAATGGATGAGATGGTTCAGGATTCCCATCTACAGGACTGGGCCATGATTCTCAGCTGTTTGTCATTCCCCATGGTGAGATTGACTATGAACAGCCAATCAGTTGGAAGGAAGTTTCCCAGGGGTGTGGCCAGCAGCCAGTATAAATAGACTGACCGCCAAAGCTCTCTCTCTCTTTGGGTTGGGCCTAGATCCTGCATCTAGCTCCAATCTGTCCTCTGGGTCTTTGGACTTGGGCCAGCATCCTGCCATATTGTTACCTTTCCTGCGAGTCATCAGCATTCTGCCATCCTGCCTGCTATAGTTGGATTCATTTGTCCCTGCGTTCCAAACTGCCTCTTGGATTCGTCATCTCCTTCAAGTACGTGAGTCAGGAGAAGCCTCCATTGTGACATCTGACCTTGGGCCTTTCGATCCTCTCGTTAAATGGGGAGCACTGTAACCAGAAAAGGCTATTAAGCTTTCTGAAGATTTGAGGACTGACTTTGAGTTTGCACCACTGGGATTTATCTACCTACCTACTTTTCTATCCATCTATCTTTCTGGAGTCCTGGTGTGGCACTGCGGGTTACTGAGCTGGGTTACAAAGTCGGCAGTTCAAACTCACCAGCCGCTCCTTGAAAACCCTGTACAGGTTGGAACCAACTCGATGGTACTTAACAACATCATCTATCTACCTATTGATCTTTCATCTATCTATGTTGTGAAAATGCCATGGAGCCAATTCTGACTCATAGTGACCTTGTGTAGGGTTCCAAGGAGCAGTTGGTTGGTTGAAGCTAGAAGTCCACATGTTTTAGAAATCTTAGAAAATTATGAAAAGGAAAATCATTAAAGATGAAAAAAGCAAAATAGATCTAGAGATGGTTTCCTTCCATTTAATCTCAGGTGTAAAATCTATATAACTGTTGTTGTTGTTGTTAAGTGCCGTCGAGTCGGTTACAACCCATAGTGACCCTGAACAGGGTTTCCGAGGCTGTAAATCTTTATGTGTGTAGAAAGCCTCATCTTTCTCCCGTGGAGCAGCTGGTAGTTTCGAACTGCTGACCTTGCGGTTCGCAGCCCAATTCATAACCACTAGGCTAATAGAGTTCCTTACAAAACTATGCACCAATAGTTTTAGTGCAAAGAACAGAAAGTGTTATTGTGCACAATTGTCCATTGTCTTGAATTTCTGATTTGTTGGGGAAAATGATTCAGTTTCTGAATGTGTGCTGAGCTATGCTGTCCTTACATTTCCAGTGGGCATTATGCCCAATTCATTGCAGATGTCTTGATGGTACCTCTCATGGACTGAATTGTTTCTCCTCAAAATATGTGTCCACATACTCAGGAATGGTTCTCAGTGCTTTGGAAGTCATGTGATGACCATCTATGTGGTGATTTAATGTGTGATAAATCAATGAAAGTCTTAAGGGTGGGCTGCAATGCCCTGATTCCATTCACAACCCTGAGGTGATGTAAGGGAGTTTCCCAGGAATGTGTCCTGTAACATCTTTTATCTCTCAAAATTAAAGAAGAGAGAAGTGAGCAGAGAGACTGATACCTTACATGTTGTTGTTGGTGTTAGGTGCCTTGGAGTCACAGCTGAATCATAGTGACCCACAGACAAGGGAAGGAAACAGTGTCTGGTGCGTACCACCCTCTCATTTGTCCTTTTCCAGGGGCTGGTTCCTCCTGGTATGTCTGTAGTATGAGAGATGAAGTCCCACTATCCTGGCTTCTAAGGAGCACTTTGTATTTATCCACATTTCACTTTATTAATTACATTCCTTCCTGTGTCTCACGCTACCTTCATCTTTCCTCTGCCAACCTTCTTCTTGCTGTATATTGGCTGCCCTGTCAGCCATATTAACATGTGTCTACCCTCTGCCCATGAATTCTTTTACTTCACCTTCCTTAAACAGAAAAGATCGTTTCTTTCATCATGAAAACTTTCTTTCCTTCTTTCTTTTCTTCCTCCCTCCCTCTCCCCCGTCTTTCTTTCTTTATAAAAAAATCTTTGTACATTATTAGTCTCATAAAACACTTGCTAAGGAGCATTTCTGCTGAACTTTTTCCAACACAGACTTATTGTGGCAGTCCATGGTGCTTTTCCTACTCTTCTCCAACAACAGAACTCAAATGCTTCAATTTTTCTAGGGGCTTCCTTATTCTTTGTTGGAAGCATAAGAGGTCAATGAAAACATCATGGTTTGGATAAGGTACACCTTAGTTCTCAAAGACCTCTGCCCCAAATGAAAGGTGTGTTGACTGAAAAATCTTTTCTTTAACAAATTTTTTATTGTAGAATGTGTGAAGGTTTACAGAGCAGATGATCAATTTTACATTCAACAAATCTTTTTTTGTGTGTGTGTGTGTTTTATAATGATTTGTTTTCATTTTTTTTCAAACATTGCAATCTCCTCTATGTACCAGGTACGCTCAATTCGTCACATTTACCTCCATTCACTTTAACTGTTGCATTCCTCCTCATGCATTCTGCCACCTTTATCTTTCTTCTGCTAATCTCACTCTTGTTGTATATTGCCTGTTATATACAACACATGTCAGCCCCCTAGCCAGTAAATAATTTCCTCCTAGGCCCTCAATAACCATGATAGAATGTTTATTCTATCAGGAAAATCTTTTTGTTAAACACTTAAAAACAAAACAAAATAAACATATGATAGGGTTTAGTGATCTGTTGAATACAATACTTTCTGGGGAGCTAAGGAGGGACCTAGAGTTTGGACCACTGGGAGCACCATCTTATTTCTCCCTTAGGTAACGTTGACTGACTGGGCTGAGAACACACCCAAACTCCCAGGAGCAGATTCATCAAAATGACTGACTTGAGCCCACCCACAATCTTGGACCTTGCAACCCGAAGTCTTCTTGGCAATGAGGCCTTGGCAGTTGCAGCTGTGAAATTTTTGCCCAAGGAACTCTTTCCCTCCTTGTTCATGGAGGCCATGGCTGGGAGACACAGCCAGATAGTAAAGGCCATGGTGGGGGCCTGGCCCTTTCCATGGCTCCCTTTGTGGGATCTCCTGAAGGTTTGGTATCCCCACCAGGACATCCTAAAGGCAGCATTGGATGGGCTGGGTCTCCTGCTTCACCCCAACATTCGCCCTAGGACATGCAAACTCAGAGTGCTGGACTTACGGCCAGACATTGAAACCAACTTCTGGGAGGTGTGGGCTGGAGCCCCAGCATTATCAGCGGAGCCAGCGTCCATGAATGAGAGGGGGAAAGTGGAGGATTCAAGGTTGGAGAAGTATCTCTCGGCCCCCATTCAGGTGCTAACAGACCTTTGCTTGTTGGAACCTGGCAAGGCAATCTTCAGATTCTTCACTGAGAGGATCAATGAGAGAAAAGGCCTGCCTCGACTGTGTTGTAGGAATCTGGGGTTTCGTGGCTTCTTACCCCAAAAGGAAGTGATTGAGGAGATTCTGAAGATGGTGCAACTAGACTATGTTCAGGAAGTGAGTGTGCATTGTTACTGGGACCTTCTGGACCTGACCTGGTTTGCTCCTCACCTGGGCCAGATGGTGAACCTGAACAGACTCCATCTTTCTGGAGTCACCATAAACTCCAGGTTCTCCTGGAAGGAAGAAGAGGTGGAGAAGCTAGTTGAACACTTCTTCTCTCAGGTCCTACATCTGAACCATCTCAAAGACATCCAACTGGATTATGTCCTTTCCCTCAAGGGCCACCTGCCCCAGCTGTTCATGTGCTTGCAGACCCCATTGAGAACCCTGAAGATCACCAATTGCTTCCTTCTGGAATCAGACTTTTCATGCCTGTCCTTGTGCTCCAGCACCCAGCGTCTCGAGTGCCTGGACTTGAGTGGTGTGACCATGAAGAGCTTCAGTCCTGAGCTGCTCTCAGTTCTGATTGAGAGAACCTCATCCACCCTGCAACAACTGTACTTGGGTGGATGCGACATTCTGGATGCCCAGCTCACTGCCTTGGTGCCTGCCCTGGGACACTGCTCCGAGCTTTCCGTCTTCATGTTGTGTGGAAACTACATTACAATGGGTGTCCTGGAAAACCTAGTGAGACATACAGCCCCACTCTGCAGGTATACCGTCGTGGAGCTTCCTTTCCCTCTTGATTGCTACGTGGGCATCAACCGTTCCATCCATCATCCGTTCCTTCAACAGTTTATCCATGAACTGGACCAGATGATACAGGAAATGGAGCTGCACTGCTCAATAGGGTATGGTCATAGTAAGCGTTACCTCAGTGTAGGATACCATGCAATTTTCTTAGAATTTGACATCTGATGCATACTATGATCTTTGCTTCTCATTAAAAATATGTTTCTGAAAGATTTGTGCTTGTAATGTTTATGGGATCATGTGTGTTTACAATCAGGATCATTGAGTGATTTGTGCCCCATTCGTTAGTTTCCATTGTGAGGAGGGATGAACTTCATGTCAGTACCCTTACTCAAGTCCCCACCTTCCTTGAGTCATAACTTTATTGCACAAGGTGTAAAGGAGACAGGACAGCAGAGATGGGATGCTGACTACCACCAACAAAGAAAGAGTACCACATCGACATTTGCTAGGATCCACCAAGACTATAAATTTTATAAGGACCCCAGAATCTTCCCCTCACAATGCACACACAGAGAGTGTCTTCCCTTAGACTTAATTTGTACTTCTAGCCTGTTAAACAATTAGTGATGAAAGTTTGTGTCATCCAACTCCATTCGGTATATTCTGTTCTAACATTACTAGAGAAGAGGCCAAGATTGTCTATTTTTGAATACATTCCAAATCTCATTGACCGGAAATGAAGTGAGTTGCTCTACTGGGCACAGCGGGAACACACAGGTACTATGGAACATACAGGTGACATACACTGTGATGATTCATTGTACGGGTCAAGCTGGTTGAGTCCTGGATGTCCATGGTTTGGCAGTGATGGAATGATGTCATTGCACAGTTATGGGATGATCTTCCCGAAGTGATGAGTCCATTCGCTGTGATAGGATTAATGGTGATCATCAGCTCCTTTAAACATATTGTAGTCCTCAACTGTTGTCCAAAGCACATTGATCACACCTGAGAATTTGTGGGCTTCCATTCTGGTGAACCAAGATCCCATTTGAGGACTAACAGGTACTGTATGCAAACTACGTTGTTTCTGATGCCTTCCTATATGTGCAAAACAGGACAGTGTAAAAGAAACACCAGAGGAGAATCAATGCATTGCAATGTGGTGTTGGAGCAGAATAGTGAACATATCAGGGTCTTCTAGAAGAATGAAGAAATTTGACGTTGTGTAAGCTCTGTCACAATGCTCCTTAGAAGCAACTTTGAGTAGACTTCTTCTAATGAAATTTTCATAGGTTTAGTTTGTCTACAGAACACAGTCGAAGACATTTGGTAACGAGACAGTGGCATTTTAGAAACACAAATATTAAAGACGAGTGTTCTAAATTGGGTCTCAATTCTGACTAAGTTTAAGGGCCCTCTGCTATCACTAGAAAGCACGGTTCCTACTCATAGTGTTTCTCCCTCATAACGACCTCCATAGGCAGCTGCTGGTGGGATTCAACCTCTGGCATTGTGGTTTTAGTCCATTGTTGATCATATAGCACCACAGGAGAGTGCGAGGGTGTTGCTAATCCACAAAGTGAGGTGAGAATTAGAAATATAATTATATACCAATCATACAATGAATATCGATACTTATATAAATTAATAAAGACATTCCATAATTGATATATAAATATCACTAATAGATCACAGAGTGGGAGAATTTTTCAGGATAAGAATTATAGAGAAGCAGGTTGGTTGGTCCTACTTACAATACTTACAATAGAGCAAAGTAAAGGAAAAAGACCAGTTTGGGCTAAGGACTTACAGCTCTAGTGCCACGTAAAAGACCTCAAAAGTTTTCACTTACACCTCCTGAAAGAAAGTCTATTCCTTAGAGTTGTTGTTAAGTTTATCTCCACTCATAGAGAATCTGTGTAGGGTTTCTGTGATTTTAAGTATTCCTAAGAGCACAAAGGCCCATCGTTATCCTACAGAACGGTTGGAGGAGACCGACTTTCAAGGTTTTAAGGTTTTAAAACTCATTAAAAACCTGAAATCTGCAGATGATACTTTACTTGCTGAGGGTGACAAGTACTTAAAACATTTATTGATGAACATCAAAGTCTGGGGGAAGGTCCTTGTCTGTTTTGCCAATCAGTGGACGCATGTCACTCCATGATCCTCCCCATCTACCTGCCCCACTGATCTCACGTGTTCTCAAAACAGGGACCCATGTCCAAAGGATGTCCTTGATACATTTCTCTCCCCTCTGAGCCACAGTTGGTCCTTCTCTGTCCGTTTATGGCTTGTAAGATGAGGACCACAACACACAGAGACCCCATTGCATCTGACACATGGAGACCCCCATTGCAGCTGACACATGGAGACCCCCATTGCATCTGACCCAGCCTGCAATGGGATAAAGGGTGTTATAGCCCGCAGTTCACCCAGTGACAAGTGATGGCTGATTGCACCATGGAAAATGAATACCAAGTTGCAAAACCACTGAGAATCATGTCATTGAGCAAGATGACCCCTCTAATAAAGGATCACCTTTAGATAAAAGATGAGTACAATAAGATTCCACAGAGAGAAGTTATACAGGAGTTGAGTGAGGAAAGAGACAGAAAAGGTGACCAGTAACTGAAAATGTACATGTCTCCCCTTTGCCATGAAGAACTTAACTATGGTGGGAATGCATTCAGGTCACCAATAAAGGAACCTGTTCTCATGGCTCACTAATAAAGTCATAACAGAAATACTTCACAGGGATGGCTTTGTCAATGTGGTTTATTAATGAGGATTCAAGTACAAATTCATAGCACAGCATGTATGGGAAGACTTTCTCTCTCTGATGGCTCAGGGTGGGGGCAGGTGCTGATGTTCCTAGGACATCCCTGTATATCTTGGTATCAATCTTCTAGAAGGTTCCCATGCAAGAGACCTTGGGTGCAAAGGACAACCTGCACTGATGGGTCTTCCTTCCTGTGGGACTCAGTTTTCCTTGTTGCTCCCTTCCCTCTACTTTTCCCTCTTTTACAATGAAGGTGTTACTCAAGCAAATGTGATGACTTCAAGTGCATCCATTCCCCAAATTAATACAGTAGATACAGCTCAATCCCCCTGATTTCTTTGTACAAAATAACAAACATAACACTTTCACAAACTAGAGACAGAGGTTAGGTTGGAAATCAGAACTCACAAATTGGATGAAAATAGTATCATATCCTTTGATGGGGTCCTGGGAGCTATGGCCGAACCATACCCAGCTAGGCAGCAGTAAGTACTGGAGCATCTGGCCCAGCTTGGTAATGTACCATTGAAGGGTCGGCCGATGGAGGGATCCCGGGTTGCCCAAGTAGCAATCCAGAGGGACAGGAAGCTCTAGGCGTCGAAACTTGCAGCACTGGGCTGTGTATCTCAACAAGTGCTCCAGGACAACCATGGAGACATGGTTTCCATACAACGTGAAGTCGGTGAGCTGAGAGCACTGTCCCAGGGCAGACAGCAATCTGGTAATGTGAGAATTTCTGATCTCACATCCACCCAAGTTCAGACGTTCCAGTGTAGAAGAGGCTGTCTCTAGCAGAGCTGAGAGGAGCTTAGGATTGAAGCTCTTCATGGGCACACCACTCAAATCCAGACACTTGAGATGTTGGGTGCTGGGGCAGAAGGACAGCCATGCCATGTCTGATTCCAGAAGAAAGCAATCAGTGATCTTGAGGGTTGCCAAGGGGGTCTGCATGCAGCTAAACAGCTGGGGCAGGTAGCCGTTAAGGAAAAGGACACACTCCAGGTGGAGGTGCTGTAGCTGGGGCAGGTTGAGGAATAGAGTGGAGAACTGGTCAGCTAGCTTCCCCACCTCTTCTTCCTTCCCAGAGGACCTGCAATTTACAGCAATTCCGGAGAGACAGAGTCTGCTCAGATTCAGCATCCGGCCCAGGTGAGGAGCAAACCAGGTCAGGTCCTGAAGGTCCCAGCTGCAATCCACACTCACCTCCTGAACATCCTCCAGTTGTACCATCCTCAGGATCTTGTCAATCACTTCCTTTTGGGGTAGGACTCCAGGAAACACCAACTTCCTACAGCACAGGCGAGGCAGGCCTTTTCTCTCGTTGACCCTCTCAGTGAGGAAGGTGAAGAGTGCATTGTCAGGATCCATCACACACAGGTC
>NW_006409018.1:4905-6025 GCF_000296735.1 Chrysochloris asiatica | reverse complement strand
GAGGCTGTAAATCTTTACGGGAGCAGAAAGCCTCATCTTTCTCCCACGGAGCAGCTGGTGGTTTCGAACTGCTGACCCTGAGGCTCACAGCCTGATTTGTAACCACTACGCTACCAGAGCTACCCAGTTCCCCCAGCTTGAGAAACACTGAGTGTGTTCTTTCTTGTGGTTTTCTGACTCCAGATCTTTGCACATTTCATTGTAATATTTGACTTTGTCTTCTCAAGTTGACCTTTGAAATTTTCAGTTTAGCTCTTGCACCTCCTCATTTCTTCCATTTGCTTTAGCATCTCTTCATTGGAGAGCAAGTTTCAGAGTCTCTTCTGACATCCATTTTGATCTTTTCCTTCTTTCTTGTCTTCTTAATGACTCTTTGCTTTCTTCCTGTATGATTAAGGTGGGGCTAGGGAGTAAAGATGATAGTGGATCTAAGGACTAAGACTGTCCCTCCTCAGTAGAGGGTGTGACCCAATGCACAACCCTTGGTTTCCCTTGGGGGCATGATCTGACTCCAATTTATAAGACAGCTTTGGAAAAGCTTGCTATCTTTAGCCGTGGATCTTGTATCTAGCTCATTACATCTGACCTCCAGATTGTGGGACATGCAGCCCATCACCTTGACCTGATTAACCAGGTCCCACAGCCTCGTGCCATCTGACTTGCCAATTTGGGTTGCTCAACTCTGGAGACAATGTAAGTGAGACGATTGCTCTAGACCTTGTAGTCCACAGGGCAGTGCTTCCTTTATATACACATGTGGTGGTGGTGGTTATGTGCCATGGAGTCGGATCTGACTCACAGTGACCCTGTACAGGGTTTCTGAGGCTGTAAATCTTTACAGGAGCAGAAAGTCTCATCTTTCTCCCACGGAACAGTTTCGAACTGCTGACCTTGAGGTTCACAGCCTGATTTGTAACAACTACACTACCAGAGAGCCTTATGTTGTTGTTGTTGTTAGGTGCCATCAAGTCAGTACCGACTCATAGCGACCTTATGCACAGTAGAACGAAACACTGCCCGATCCTGGGCCAACTTCACTATTGTTGCCACGTTTGAGTCCATCGATGCTGCCACTTTGCCAATCCATCTCACTGGGGGTCTTCCTCTTTTTCTCTGACCC
>NW_006409018.1:0-1413 GCF_000296735.1 Chrysochloris asiatica | reverse complement strand
CTGTGCGCTGTGGCCTCTGGGTCCTCTGATAGTGCTGGGGCTGCAGGCCACACCTCCCCAATGTTGGTTGCAATGTCCTGACGTAAGTCCAGCACTCTGAGTTTGCATCTTCTATGGCGAACATTCGGGGTGAGCAGGAGATCCAGCCCATCCAATGCTATCTTTAGGATGTCGTGGTGGGGGTGCAAAGTGTCCAAGAAATACCCCAGGTGAAGCCAGGGAAAGGGCCAGGCCCTCATCATAGCCTTCACTGTATGGCTGTGTCTCCCAGCCATGGCCTCTGAGAACAAGGGGCCGAAGAGTTCCTTGGGCAAGAATTTCACAGCTGCCACTGCCAAGGTCTCATCCCACTGCAGGCCTCGGATTGCAAGGTTCAAGAGCACGGGTGGGCTGAAGCGGTTCATTCTGATGCAACTGGCCCAAAGGGATTCTGATGTGTTCTTGGCCGCATCAGTCATCTCAAACCCTTGGAAAAAACAAAGATGAATAGTTATACCAGCGGTCCAAAGTCTAGTTCCTCCTTGTCGTTGTCAGGTGCCATCGTGTCAGACCCGACTCATAGCGACCCCATGCACAGCAGAATGAAACAATGTCCGATCCTGGGCTAACCTCACTACCGCTGCCACACTTGAGTCTATCAATGATGCCACCTGGTCGATCCATCTCATTAGGGGTCTTCCTCTTTTTCTCTTACCCTCCACCTTACCCAGCATGACATCCTTCTCCAGAGACAGTGTCCTCCAGACACTATATCCAAAAGTTCCTCCTTAGCTCCTCAGAAACCATAAGAGTCCTTTCTGATCACAGTTATCCCCCCTTTTAACAAAATGCCCAAGTTCAGATGTCAGGATGGAGGCTCTGCCTGACTCACTTACCTGTAGGTGATGATGAATCCAAGAGGCAGGTTAGAAGGCAGGGATGAATGTGTCCAACTGTGGCAGGCAAGGTGGCAGAATGCAGATGGCTCTCAGGCTAGGCAGGCAATATGGCAGGATCTAGACCCAGTCAAAAGTGAGAGAGAGCTTTAGCAGTAAGTCTATTTATACTGGCTGCTGGCCACACCCCTGAAAATATCCTTTCCATCTGATTGGATTTTCAAAGTCAATCTCATCTTGAAGGTGATTGGATTTTACTTGATCTCACCATGGGGGATGATGTCATAACTGAGAATCCGGGTCCAGTTGCAGAATTCTGAACCATCTCAGTCATTAACCACTGTACCATCTACACAGGTGTTTCAGAAAACTTAGCATATTGAGAAAAGAATTAATTCAAAACAGGAACTTAGTTGGAGAGACAGTTTCTTTTCTCTGAATTTCATATATAAAAACATGTTTTATATGGATTTTTATTTCTGAAGTGTATTCCCTATAAAACAATAATCATTTATACGTATAAGTATGTATTCATATA
>NW_006409017.1:849889-850762 GCF_000296735.1 Chrysochloris asiatica | reverse complement strand
TCTACCTTTACATTTCTAACCCTCACAATCAGTCCTGATAACAATTATTCACTGTTGTACAACAAGAGACCTATCCGCATTTCCTTTCATCAGCCCTGCCTAGACAGATTGGATACTACTCAGTGGAGATCCATCTTCTCTTGATGCTTTCTGCATCATTCAATAATTTGCCCAGAGAATCCTTCAATAATGAAAGTTGAGCTTTGGAATTTTTTCTTCAGGTCTCTAAGCTTGAGAAATGCTGAGTGTATTTATTCTTCCTTTTTGGTTTTCTGATTCCAGATCTTTGCACATGTTGTTTTAATATTTGGCTTCATCTTCTGAGCTGGAAAGCAAGTTTCAGTATCTCTTCTGACATCCATTTTGACCTTTTCCTTCTTTGTTGTCTTCTTAATGACTTTCTGCTTTCTTCATATATGATGTTCTTGATACCATCCCACAACTCTCTGGTCTTTGGTCTTTAGCATTTAATGTGTCAAATCTGTTATTCAGATGATGTCTAAATTCAGGTGTGATATATTCAAGGTCATATTTTTGCTCTCGTGGACTTGTTTTCATTTTCTTCAGCTTCAGTTTGAATTTGCATAGAAGCAGTTGATGAACTGTTCCACAATCTATCTCTGGACTTGTTTGACTGATGATAAGGAGCTTTTCTATCATCTCTTTCTGCAGATGTAGTCAATTTGATTTCTATGTATTGCATCTGGTAAGGTCCATGTGTATAATCATCTCTTATACTGTCTAAAGAAGTTATTTGGAATGAACAAATCATTGATTTTGCAGAATTCTATCATGTGTTCTCTAGCATTATTTCTATCCCCAAGGCTATGTTTTCCAACTACTAATCCTTCCTCTTTGCTCCCAACTTTTGCA
>NW_006409017.1:849224-849789 GCF_000296735.1 Chrysochloris asiatica | reverse complement strand
AAGGAATACACAGAGTCACTGTACCAAAAGGAAATGATTGCTGTTCAACCATTTCAAGAGGTAGCATATGATCAAGAGCCAATGATACTGAAGGAAGAAGTCCAAGGTACATTGAAGGAATTGGAAAGCACTGGAGCCACTCACTCATCTATGCCAAGAAATTTGGAAGACACCTACCTGGCCAACTGATTGGAAGAGATCTATATTAGTGCCCATTCCAAAGAGAGGTGACCCAAATGAATGCGGGCATCATCGGACAATATCTTTGATGTCCCATGCAAGTAAAGTTTTACTAAAGGTAATACAGAAATGGCTGCAAGCATACATTCACAGAGAACTTCCTGTAGTTTAAGCCAGATTCAGACACGGACATGGAATGGCGGATATCATTGCTGATGTCCAATACGCCTTGGATGAAAGCAGAGAATACCAGAAAGATGTTTACCTGTACTTTATTGACTATACAAAGTCTTTTGATTATGTGGATCATGACAAGCTATGGATAAAATTGTGAAATATGAGTATTCCTGAACACTTAATTGTGCTCATTAGGAACCTGTACATG
>NW_006409017.1:848557-849040 GCF_000296735.1 Chrysochloris asiatica | reverse complement strand
CTTCCAACACAGTACTGAATAGTAGTGGTGACAAAGGGAATCTTAGAGTCTGGTTCCTATTTGCATAGGCATGAATTTCAGTTTCTCTCCATTAAGAGTGCTGTTAGTTGTTCATTTTGTATGTATGCTCTTAATTATGTCTAGGAATTTTCCTTCAATTCCTTCTTTGTTGAGTATTTTTATCAGGAATGGATGTTGGATTTTGCCTAAAGCGTTTTCTGCATCAATTGATATGATCTTGTGTTTAATTTCTTTTTTTTATTTATATGGTGGATTATATTGATTTTTTTTTGTTTTTTTTTCATATTGGACCATTCTTGCATCTGTGTTGTAAATCCCATTCAGTCATGATTTTTTGATGTGACTATAGGCTGGTGACTATAGGCTCACCAGAAGATTCTTTTGGCTATGATTTTGTTGATATTTTTTGCATCTATGTTCATGATGGATATTGGACTATAATTTTCTTTCTTAGTGATGTCC
>NW_006409017.1:847576-848457 GCF_000296735.1 Chrysochloris asiatica | reverse complement strand
TGTGTTGGAATAGGTGTAGCCAGAGTGTTCCTTAGAGGCCAGGATGACCAAACTTCATCTCTTATACTTCAGACATATTGTCTGGAGGGAACAGTCATTGGAGAAGGATATCATTTTCATCAGATTTGCATAATGAAATAAGTCATTTGATTTCTTTACTTTTGTGTCCATGAGTGTTGATTGTAGATCCAAACATAATGAAGTCTCAGACAAATTAAATTTTTTCTCCTAAACTCATGATGTTATTTCTTGGTCCATTGTGAGGAGTCTTGTTTACATTGAGATGAAATCAATACTGAAGTCTATGGTCCTTGATCTTCGTCAGTAAGTATTTCAAATCCTCTATGCTTTCAGCAAGCATGTTTGTATCATCTGCCTATCACAGGTTGTTAATAAGTCATTCTTCAATCCTGATGCTATGTTCTCATTCACATAATCCAGCTTCTAAGATTATTTGTTCACCATACAGATTCAGTAAATATTGTAAAAGATACATAATTGGGCATTATCCACACAGTTTTAAGCATGGCCAGTAAAGCATAAATAAGCATCCTTATAGTATTTTCTGCTTTAAGCCAGCATCCATCTGACATCAGCAATGATATCACGCATTCCATGTCCTCTGCTCAATCTGGCTTGAATTCCCTTCCAAAGCATGATTGATACTTTATTTGAATTATCTCCAGCAAAATTTTACTTGCTTGTGATATTAATGATTCTTTTTGATATTTCCTGCATTCTGTTTAGTCATCTCTCCTAGGAGTGGGTACAAATATGGATCTATTCCAACTGAATAGCAAGGCTGTCTTCTATATTAATTGGCATGATTGAATGAGCACCTCAAATACAGCATCAATTTGTTTAAATATTTCAATTTGTAA
>NW_006409017.1:845107-847041 GCF_000296735.1 Chrysochloris asiatica | reverse complement strand
GCTATTTATTTGAGGAATGACATTCTATATAGACAACCAATTCAATGATACATGATAATATTGTGTTCTAAAAGCATGATATTGCCATGTGTCATTTAATTAGTTCAAAATCATAGCAACCTTACATATAACAGAACAAACTGCCCTATTATGGACCTTGTTCATAATTATTGGTATGTTTAAGTCCATTGTTTGCCTCTTCCTGGAAGCATAAGCAGACATGAATTGCAGCAAAACATAAAAAGTAGATTTAATTTAATTCAGTGAGAATGGCATGTACAAAAGTTAACTGAGTAAGGCAGATTTCCATTAAAGAATATTAAGTATATTTAATAACATAGAATTAATATAGAATAAAAATCTTTTTGTAATGAGAGATTTTAATGAGATTTTACTTTAAATAGCTTTAAATGGGAAGAAAAAAAGCTATATAAATAAGATAGCTGCTTAGATAAATCTCCTAGGCAAAAAGAAAAACAACGTCAACAACTGGATTCAAGGTTTTCTGATTCCACATCTAATATCTTTTCATAATTAAGATCAGTGGCATATACAGGTAATTTCTTAAGCATTTTCATATATATATATTCTGACTATGAAGTCTTTTTATGAAGTGTGATCATTTTATGTGATCAATTTTTATGTTAAAAAGAAGTATTCATTCAATGTTCAAAATTTGAGAAATGCATATTTTTCACTGAATTTCAATAATTGGATGAAAATGAGCACCTCTTCTTCCATCTCTTGAACCATAAGGTTTGCTAGCTCTTCACAGCTGTAGAAATTTAAATAACTGGCATGTGGGGACAGGGTGAAATTTAGCCTTTTCAAGCAGATTTTTTTTTTTCTTCTTTAGCAATGACATATTGTCTCATCAACACATCTAGGAGCTTCTATTTTTGAAATGCTTCACTTATCACTTGTGGAGTGTTGAAATGGAACCTATTTTTTCCCCAAAGAGAACATTCTTTTGGAAAAACAGACTGTCTCATCCGCATTAAGAAACTGTCCCTCATGAAATTGTCTACTGAGACAAGCACATGATTTCTATCTGTAAAACTTTCATAATTAAAAAAAAACAAATCTAAACTTTTATTTATTCTTGATTGATAATGCTTGATAAAAGTTAAAAATCTAACTGTTTGAGTTCACATCCCATGTAAAACCCAGTTGTTCTATTTTTAAAAGACAAGGTAATACCTCCATACAAGATAAGTTAAAGAACAACAATTTAAAAATAAACTCTTGAAATTTCAGATAAAAGATTTTTATGATTCTTAACGTTTCCCACTCACTTCAAAATAACTGTAAGGAATTTTACAATAAAGGAAATAAAACTGTTTAAAATGAGGAATGTACAAATGGGAAGAAGCTTTAGGACTTGGAGCTACTTTGACCAGGGGAGTTGCTTTCACAGTTCGGAGATGAAGTGAAGAAGCAGCTGACTGCTTGCCAGGAGCAAGTTTAGCTGTAATGACAGATAGTTCAGACTCAAATCTCAGAAGAACCACATCCTGCCTGCTGGTAACATTGGGCAAGTCATTGATCCACTATAGTTTTAGTTTGAGGAGGTTTCTGTGTATATGTGTGCATTAATCTGCAGAATGAGAATAATGTTGTAGTTGTTTTGAAGTGCCCTGGGGTCAGTTCCAACTCAGCAATCTGGTATTAGGTTTCAGGGGAGCAGCTGGTCTGTTTGAACTGCTGACCTTGTAGCATGCAGTCCAATGCTAATCCTACAGCAGCACATCCTCAGCATTTGAGAGCTGAAATGGACTGCTATTGCCATTATGAATTAGACAATCTTATGGTTTACTATGCAGTGAACTATAAATTGAAAATAAATGGCATCAAATTCACAGCCCAAATGCATTTCAAGATATATCTTGAAATATAATGCTGACTCAATAGCAGGATAATAACCATATCACAGA
>NW_006409017.1:829869-836740 GCF_000296735.1 Chrysochloris asiatica | reverse complement strand
CTGTGTAAGTTTAGGTGGGTCATGTTTTTCTAAAAATATTATCCAGGTCATCTAAGTTTTCAAATTTGTTGGACTAAAATTCTTCATAGTGTTCTGTTAATATCCTTATTATTTCCTTTTGCATTGTGACATCATCCATGTGGTTTCTAATGAATGTTATTTGTATCTTGTCCCTCTTTACTTTCATTAGGTTTGCCGATTACTTATTAATTTTTCAGTCTTTTCAAAGAACCAGCTTCTCATCCAGTTGATTCTTTCTATAGATGTTCTATCTCATTTATTTCTTTTCTA
Source organism: Chrysochloris asiatica (assembly GCF_000296735.1). Taxonomy (NCBI): domain Eukaryota; kingdom Metazoa; phylum Chordata; class Mammalia; order Afrosoricida; family Chrysochloridae; genus Chrysochloris; species Chrysochloris asiatica. The sequence continues at coordinate 836,449 of NW_006409017.1, read as the reverse complement.
ATCTTTATTATTTCTTTTCTTCTGATGACTATAGGCTTACTTTCTTGGTCTGTTTCTAATTGTTCGAGATGCTGTAATAATGCGTTGATTTTCTTTTCTTTTTATTATTGGATGTGTGCATTTATTGCTATAAATTGTCCTCTCAGCTCCACTTTCTCTGTGTCCCAAATATAGTGTTACATTATGCTTCATTTTCATTTGTTTATAAGAACTTTGTGAATTTACATTTTACTTCTTCTATTATCTGACAGCATTAAAGTAGAGTGTTATTCAGTTTCCATGTATTTGACTTTATTTCCTTGTCTTCCAATTTTATAGCATTGTGGCCTGAGAAGATACTTTGTTTTATTTCAATATTTTAAAATTTATGGAGGCTTGATTTTTGGCCTAACATATGGTCTATACTGGAGAATGTTCCATGTGTATTGTGGTGTTGTTGGGTTGAATGCCCTGTACACATCTATGAGGTCCAATTGGCTTATTGTGTTGTTTAGTTTCTGTTTCTTTGTCAAGTTTTTTTCTTGTTCTATCCATTTTTGAAAGTGCTGTATTAAAATCGTCCACTATTATAGATTAATCTATTTCTTTCTTCAAATCTATTAGAGTTTGCTTTATATATTTTGGAACACTTTAATTGGGAGCATAGATATTTATTATGGTTATGTCTTTTTGTTCAATTGACACTTTAGCCATGAGATAGTGTCCTTCTTTATATCTTATGTTGGTTTTTGCCTTAAAGCTTATTTTATCAGAAATTGGAATTGACACTCCTTTTCGGTTCTTATTGCAATTAGCTTTCTATGCTTTTCTCTATCCTTTAACTTTTAGTCTGTTTTTGTCTTTGTGTATAAGGTGTGTTTCTTATAAGCAACATATTGAAGGGTCTTGTTTTCTTATCTATTCTACCACTCGTTGTCCCTTCACTGGTGTATTTAACCCATTAACATTCAGCTTAATTATTGATAGGTATAAATTAATTGCTGCCATTATGTTAGTTTTTTGTGGTGCTGCTCATTCCTTTGTTCTGCTTGCTTTCTTGTGGTTAATTTGTGTTTTTTGTCTTGTTTCTTGTCAGTTTCTTCTTATTTTTAATGTTTCTACATTCTTCTTGGATCTTCATTTTCACTGTGTGTTGTGAAGTATTCATTTTCTTTAAGATTCCTGTATAACATACTAACTTTTGTCCCATTTAAGATAGTCTATCCTGCAATCTACCTGACCTCCTTACCACCTGGACTTCTGTACTTATATTTTTCCATTTTTTTGAAATTGTTATTATTTTGATCTTTGATTGACCTCCCAGGTCCTCTGAAATCATTGTTGGAATTTTGTTCTGTTCTGGATTTTTCTATCTGTCCACTCAGTTCCGGGTGGTGTTGCTACGTCTGTCAATCTCTGGTTGTTGTCTGTTCTTGTTGGTTTTCATTCGATAGAACTCCCTTTAGGATATTTTGAAGCACTGGGCTGGCATTAACAAACTATCTTAGCTTATGTGTATCCTGGAATGTTTTGATTTGATTGATAACTATTCTGGATAAAAGATTCTTTGTTGGCAGTTTTTTTTTTCCTTTTAGGGTTTTATATATGTTTCCCCATTGGCTTCTTGCCTTCCTGGATTCTGCTGGGAGATCAAAGCTTAATCAATTTACTTGTCTTTGTAAGTAAGTCATCTCTTTTCTTTGGCTGTTTTTAGGATTCTCTCTTTGTCTTTGATTTTGGAGAGCTTGATTATGAATTGTCTTGGTGATTTTCTTTTGGGGTCTAGTCTTCCTGGGGTTCATTCAGGTTCTTGAATGCTTATCTTCTCATCCTTCAAGTTGCTAGGGAAATTTTCTTCCAGTAGTTCCTCAACTATCTCCCCTGTGGACTTGTGTGATTCTTCCTATTCTGTAATGCCAATAATTATTAAGTTATTACTCTTCATGTTGCCCAACATGAATCTTAGACTCTCCTCATATTTTTTTAATCATTTTTTCCTGCTTTCTCTTATTTCTTAACAGTATTGAGAGATTTTTCTTCCAGTTTTCTTGTTCTGGCTTCCATCTCTTCAAATCTACTATTTTGCACTTTCAGTGAATTGTCCTTTTCTAATATTTTATTATTAATTGTTTGGACCTCTTTTTGCTGATTTTAAATTGTTTTCAATGCTATATCTATCTTTTTTTATTGCTCCTGCAACACTTTCTTGACTTCTTTCTTATTTTCCTCTTCCCCTCTGTGAAGCCTCAATACCATTCTTCTAAATTCCTTCTCAGGCAGATTCAAAGCCTGCTTTCCTTCTAATGGGAAGTCTATGCCTACCTCCAGGTTATTTGTCTCAGTTACTCTTTTCTATTTCTGGATATGTGCCAAGGTCTTTTGTCGATTCTTAAACATTTTGAATAATTATATGTATTTTCAATGATTAAATGAATATATGTTGCTGTATTGTTAAGCTTACTGAGTGTTTCCTCGTAGATGTGATCTGGAGAGAGGTTTCCCTTTTCACATCTCTTGTTACTCAACTGCATGCAATCTTAGCAAGTGTTGGCTATCTATGTAATGCACAACTGCTGGAATCCGCTCCTGTCCATATGGTGGGATATTATAGGGTATGCTCTAGCTTGGTTATATGGCCACGATTGCTGTCTCTTCTTGGGTAATGTAGGGAGAGAAAGCTCCCACCCACAGGAAAAATTAAGCCCAAAAGGACAAAAAAACAGAAACAAATGTAAAAGCAAAAACAAAAATAATCAAACAAAACAGAAGCAGACTAGTCCAGTAGCCTTTGCAGTTCAGGTCACTGTGCATGTACAGTAGAACCCTCCAGTGGTGGTTGGGGGTGTTCATTTTCTTATGCCTCCCCCCCTTCAGTCACTGCAGTGGAAACAGAGATTAAGAAATTAATGGGAAAATATTTGTTTCTAATTGTATCTTTGAACATCTTTTAGGTAACTATGTATGCATAATGTAATTCTCAAAATGATTGCATCCTTGTATATAGTAGTTGGTGTTGGATCTTGCCTTTTTTGGGGGGGGTTTTACAGGGTGCAAATATTGTTTGGCTGTATGGCCAGACCTGCTGTCTTTTGTTAGATAAAATAGGAATAAAGGATCCTGCCCAAGTAAGATAGTGAGCTTTAGGACTAAATCTAGAGTCAGACGTCATGAGAAGCTGTCAGAGCATTAGCCTCTGGAATCATCAACTTCCTCTTTGCACCTTGGGAAAAATTTTGCCCTATGGGCACAATACTGGACCCTCTTGGGGTGCACTCCCACCTGCATAAAGACCTCTGGACTGGGCAGAGATGGAACACAGGTGAGAAGAGGGAAAAAAACATTTTTTTTAAAAAGTCACATTTCTTGTTTTACAAGTCACTGGGTAGCTTTCTAGCTGTATCAGCCTGGCTGCGGCCTCACCTTCTAATTGCCACCAAGACTGCTGGCCACAGGCAACATCTGGATTGATTCAGAAATCGTGTTTCCTCTAGTCACAGTCAGATTTCTCCAGCAGTGAGTGCCCAAAATTATTTTCTGTTAATTTATATTAGATCTAAAACTCCAGGACTGTCCTGGCAAAGTGTTTTCTCTAGTTTTTCCACGCCTCTACCAAGGAGCCTCTGCTGTTTATCTCCACTTATTCTGCCCCCAAACCAGAAGTTGAATTTCATTAACTTTTAATTTCATTTTCCAAAGTATTTTTGAAGTTTAAATATACCAATTTATGTGTATATGTATATACACATTTTACTGATTTTTGTTTCTCTAAAGAATACAGCCTAAGACAAAATGTTTGGTGAAGGGAAAAAAAATGTAATGGGATATGGGAGTTGCACAATATATGTGGATCATGTATGTCTTGTTAATGACCATTTCAAAATATTACCTGCAGAAGATACATTGACCCAGTTGGCCAAGTTTATTGGTAATCAACTGCTAAGTAGCCTCTGTATTCATCCATCCAAGTATTTGCACACAGAAACATGGGTAGTAGAAATGAGTACTATGCATGATCCTAAACCATGAGTTTCCTGTCATCAAGAGTGATTTACCTTATGCTTTTGCTGAATGTTTGATATATTGGCAACAAAGTTCAATGTTTAGCTCATGGTATAGCACTATCCCTTTAAAAATCAAGTACATCATTGGTGGGAAACTAATTAAATATAAGTCTTGCCATCTTTGAAAGTTGTTTAGACGGTATTTACTGGGATTGGAATATACTCCAGAAGTGCATTTCCCTTTATTATTTACAGTGTTTTGAATGCTCAAAGATTGTCACATTTGCCAACATGTACATGGAATATCCTCAGAATAAAGAATTCACTTTATGCCAAAGGGAATGTGAAGATGGGCATATGTTAGTGGAGAGTACTTCTTCTATTATATAACATCTTATCCAAAATTGAATGATCTTGTATAGCAATGCAACAGTCCCTGTAAGACTCAGCTGAAGTGTCAATTTGGGGGGGGGGGGATATATATATTCCTGAATATAATAAATGAAGCTGTGATACAGTGAATTATTTAATGTCTCTTCTAGCCACAGTCTTTGTAAACTCCCACATTTTTTCCCAATAGGTCTGGGTATGTAAAGATGAAGGAAGATGCTGATCATTATATGACTCAGTTATAAATGATTATTGATAAATTTCATCAACATACCAGTCCATTTCAGCTCGCTAATGCCTACGTTATCAATGTTTATGCATTCCATTTCATTTTTGACAATTTCTAATTTTCCCAGATTCATACTTCATACATTCCATGTTCTGATTATTAATGAATATTTATAGCTATTTCTCTTAATTTTGAATTATGCCCCACCAGCAAATGAAGATCCCATGGGCTTTTCTTTCACATGCTTTACTCTATTCATGTCATCATGGTCAACTCTACTTTGAGGAGGCAGCTCTTCCCAATCACATTTTCAGGGTCTTCCAACCTGAGGGCTTCATTTTCTGGCACTACATCTGACAGTGTTTCTCTGTTATTCATGAGGTTTGCAATGATTGAATATTCAGAAGCTGTTCATCACTCCTTTTTCCTAGTCTGTGTTTTCTGGAACTCATATGAAATCTGTCCACCATGGGTGACCCTGCTGGTATTTAAAATACCATTGGCATAGATTCCAGAATCACAGCAACTCACAAACCACCACAGTATGAAAAACTGACAGCCTAGTAGTGGACAGTTACCTTAGGGACATTAAATGCCTGCTGGGTGCACCATTCCAACATAAGGCACTTGGATGAGTTAGTAAACCTAGCTCCTCAATTAAGTACCTGGTTGTACCCCAATCTGCAAGCAAGCTTTCTGCCAAATGCCACTTAGCTTGACTTCCTCTGTCACCTAGGAAAGCCACAAATCTTTTTCATTCTCTTGGCTCTGCTGCTGCTGTGCCTTTATCACTTCTCAGTTATCACTTTCTGTCCTTGAGTTGCAGAGGCTCAGTAATTAGGATTCTTGGGATCGAAGGAACACATTCCACTATGACTCTTCTTTGATGGTAGTAAGATTGTCCCTTCTACTTGTGAGATTGCTCATTTTGTGCCAAACATGTTGACATTTATCAATAATCATTTATAACTGAGTCATATAACCATCAACATCTTCATTCTTTAAATGTAAAATATAATCATCTCACCCAGCAGCACTTTATGTTGTCTCACCTACAATCATGATTTGTTGTTGTTGTTGTTAAGTGCCATTGAGTCGGGTCCGACCCATAGCGACCCTGTACAGGGTTTCCGAGGGTGTAAATCTGTAATCACAAATTGTATTGACATACAAAAAACAACAATGCTCTATTATAGATTTGAGCTGGTGTCAAATAACCATTGATCTAGCAAGAAGAAAATCACACACAAAAAAGTGACTATGTTCATCAGTATGACAGTGTAAAAAGACAAAGGAACATCCCGTTACACAAAACACTCCCCCAAAAGTGAGAAAAGGTACCTGAAAGTAATGATTGAAAAAAGCAATCTTAGTATTTGGTAAAATATATATTAGGCACAACTACTCATCTGTCAGAAGTCAAGAAATTAAACGACGTATTGCATTAGGCAAATGTGCTGCACAAGAACTTTTTAAAGTGTTGAAGAGCAAGATGTCAATTTGAGGATTAAGGTGTGTCTGACCCAAGCCATGGTATTTTCAATAACCTCATGTGCATACAAAAGCTGGACAGTGAATAAAGAAGTTGTTGTTGTTGTTAGGTGTCATTGAGTCGGTACCATTCCATAGCAATCTTATGTAAAGCAGAATGAAACACTGCCTGATCCTGGGTCAACCTCACTTCTGTTGCCACACTTGAGTCCATAAATGCTGCCACTTGCCCAATCCATCTCATTGGGGTCTTCCTCTTTTTTGATGACCCTCCACCTTACCAAACATGATATTCTTCTCCAGTCACTGGTCCCTCTTGGCAATACGTCCAAAGTATGAGAGATGAAGTTTGGCCATCTTGGCCTCCAAGGAGCACTCTGGCTGCACTTCTTCCAAAACAGATCTATTAGTTCTTTTGGTGTCCCAGGGCACCTTCAATACTTTCCTCCAGCACCATAAATCAAAAGCTATGGATCAGTACCGACTCGAT
>NW_006409017.1:828667-829769 GCF_000296735.1 Chrysochloris asiatica | reverse complement strand
GTACGATGTAAAGTTACCTGAATGTCTGGAAAATTAATGATGTTAGCTGTACCTTGTCTTAGTCCCTCCCAGCTTGGTGTGAGGCTCCTCCCCTAAATAAAACCGAGACGTAGGCCGGCCCAGGGGTGCTTTACAAGTTGGAGGGCATGCAGTAAAGATTGCAGGGCAGTGAGTTGCTGCATGCAGAGACCATGATGCCTGTAGTCCCAAGTCTGCCCACCAGTGATGCAACAACTCTGGTTTCGGGGTGCCTCTTTGTCTCCCTCCTTCTATATTTCTGTGTATTCTTGTGCTATCCCTATTGCCGCTGGATCTCCCCTCCTCATGAACCAAACACTTGTGAACAACACAACTATGTTGAGGTCAGTCCCTGACACCCAACTTGGTCTCTTTCAAGATGGTGGCTCCAGGAATAGCTGAGCATTTTGAATTAGAAAGGAATGGATTTCTTGATTCTGCTATAAATTCCCATAGCTGTAAGCCTTCCTATCTTCTAAATATAACTTTATATGTGGTTCAGAGTTCTAGGATCATCCCCTGAGACTTCTTGGCCTGGTATTCTGTATTGTGGCTGATGGAGCTCCTCACTGCATGCCTACTCAATCCACCATCTTGATTGTATCTGTGTACCCTGTATTAAAGCCCTCAAATTTGTCCCTATTTTTTCACTGATGATCTTTATAATTCTGGGATTCACATTTAGATCTTTAATCCATGCTGAGTTGGTTTTTGTATAAGGTGTATGGTAAAAGTCTTGTTTCAATCTTCTGTATATTGATTTCCAGTTCTGTGATTACCATTTATTGAATAAACTGTCTCCTCATCATGCAATATACTTAGGCCTATTGTTAAAGATCAGTTGGCTGTGTGTGGATGGGTTAATTTCTAGATTCTTGACTTTGTTCCATTAATCTAGGTGTCTTTTATTGTACCAGCACCAGGCTGTTTTGAACACTGTTGTTGTTGTTAGGTTCCATCGAGTCAGTACCGACCCATAGCAACCTTATGCACAGCAGAAGGAAACACTGCCTGATCATGGGTGAACCTCACCACTGTTGCTATGCTTGAGTTCATTGATGCTGCCACTTGGCCAATCCATCTC
>NW_006409017.1:825909-828445 GCF_000296735.1 Chrysochloris asiatica | reverse complement strand
AACAACAACAACTTATCTGTCAGTTTGTCATACTCTGGTGGCTTGTGTGTTGTAAAGTTGGAAGCTATTCCACCCATATTTTAATTACCCATATGAGAGGCACAGAAAGTGGACAGGTTTTGGGTCACTTTCAGATTAAGAAAGAAGGAGAGCCAGTCTATTTCTGAATGGTTACTCACTGAAAATCTTATGAATAGCAGCTAAACACTATGATATGTAGTGATAGAAGATGAGTTCCTAAGGTTGGAAAGCACTCAGCATAAAAGTGGGAAGATCGGCTACTTGAAGTAGAGTTGACCTTAATAGAATGAGGAAACTTTTTAGAGCCTTCATTTGCCATTGTGGCAAGAATCAAAATCAGAAGAAATAGCTGCGAATACACATCAATAATTGGAACATGAAATATATGAAGTATGAAAATTTGCTGTATGGAATTTAAAAATGGTTATAGGAGCACATCTACAGGAAGCTGCCAGAAATTCAAGCCAGAATCAGAAGACGATGTGTTACTGTAGTTGTTTTTAGGTGTCATCTAGTCAATTCCAATTCATTGTGACCCTCTATAGGATTTCCAAGAAGCAGTTGGAAAATGTGAACAGCTTCTATAAATTCAAGCCATGTTCACAAGACGATGAGTTGCTGTAGTTGTTAGACTCCATCAAATCAGTTTCAACTCATAGCAACACTACAGACAACGTAATGAAACACTACCCTGACCAGAGACAACCTCACAATTACTGTTATGTTTGAGCCAAGTGTTGGTGCCACTCTGCCAATTCATCTTTTTGAGTGTCTTCTTCTTTTTCCTTGATCTTCTGCTTTACAAAGCATTATGTCCCTTTCCAGAGACAGGTACCTCCTGGCAACATGACTAAAGGAGAGACAAAGTCTGGCCATCCTAAAATCTGAAGAGTATATTTTCTGACTTCTAAAGACTGTATTTTCAAGACAGAGCTCTTTGTTCTTCTTATAGTCCATTATACTTTCAATATTCTTCACCAACACTATAATTCAAATGCATTGATTCTTCTATTGTCTTCCTTATTCATTGTTAAACTTTCACATGAATATAAGATAGCTGAAAATACCATGGTTTGAGTCAGGTGTACCTTCATTCTCAAACTATTATCTTTGTTATTTAATACTTTGAAAAGATCTTTTGTACCAGATATAACTAACGTCATTTGATTTCTTGACTATTGCTTTCCTAAGTGTTGATTATTGAGTGAAGCAAAATGAAATCTTGGACAACTTAAATCTTTTCTCTATTTATTATTATGTTAGTTATTTGTCTAATTGTGAGAATTGTGTTCCTTTATATTGAGGTGCAATCCATACTGTAAAATACAGTGTTTTACATTTTAAATCCTTTTTACTTATAACAAGCAAGGTTGTACTATCTACATTTTGCATTGTGTTAACAAGATTTCCTACAATCCAGATACCTCATTAATCTTCACATAATTCACCTTCTTGAAATATTTTTAAAACATGTAAATTGAATAAGTAGGGTTAAAGGATACAACTCTGAGAAACATCTTTTCTGATTTTAAACTATTCAGTATCCCCTTGTCTGTTCAAATGATTGACTCTTTGTTTATGTAAGGGTTCCTCAGGAACACAATTAAATGTTCTGGAATACCTAATCTTCTTATTGCTATACATAGTTGGTTATGATTCACAAAGTTGAATACCTTTTCATAGTCAATTAAGCACAAGAAAACATCTTTCTGGAATTATCTTCTATCATCCAAGACCCAACTGGCATCATCAATGATATCCTCAATTCTATGTTCTTTTCTGAATCTGGTCTGAATTTCTGGCATTTTAATGTCAATAAACTGCTGCAACATTTTGAATTCTTTTCAGAAAATTTAACTTGCTTGTGATATTAATTATATTGTTCAGTGATATATGCAATCCAATGCATCATCTTTCTTTTGAATGGGCACACATATAGATCTCTTCTGATCATTTGGCCACTTAGATGAATTCCAAATTTCTCAGCATAGACAGTTAGCATAGACAGTTGATCACCTCTAGGGCTACATCAGTTGTTGAAACATTGCCATTTGTATCCCAACAATTCCTTGAGCCTTACTTTTTGTTTTTTGGGTTTTTTTTTTTTGCCAATGTCTGCAATGTACCTTGGACTTCCTCCTTCAATATAATTGATTATTGACCTTATACTACTTATTTAAATAATTGAGTATCAATCATTTCTTTTTGGTACAGTGACTTCATACTCTTTACAACTTTTATTGTTTACTGCACTATTCAATATTTTGCCCATTGTTGTTGTTGTTAGGTGCCATAGAGTCAGTACCAACTCATAGCATCCTTATGCACAGCAGAACGAAGCACTGCCCAATCCTGGGCAACCTCACTACTGTTACCACGCTTGAGTCCATCAATGCTGCCACTTGGCCAATCCAACTCATTGGGGTCTTCCTCTTTTTCTCTGACCCTCCACCTTACCAAACATGATATCCTTCTCCAGTGATTGGTCCCTCCTAACAATATGTTCAAAGTATGA